>NC_074699.1:23631968-23806968 GCF_029448725.1 Salvelinus fontinalis
GCCTGCTCTGGAAACCACATCAACACACACACACGCACACACACACACACGCACACACACACACACACACACACACACACACACACACACACACACACACACACACACACACACACACACACACACACACACACACACACACACACACACACACACACACACACACACACACACACACACACAGGCTGAGTGTGGCGCACATGTCTGTGTGTCTGTCTTTATTTTGTGTGTGCTACACAGCCTTGTGGTTCTCAGAGTCTCAGTAGTGTATCTTAACATAGTGACGTTCCGGACAGGCTGGTGTGTGTTTAAGTCTGGGAGTTCACACTGAGAGACTACAGCTGTGTCTACCACCACCGCCAGGCCCCACAGCCCGGCCCACGCTCCTCACACAGGGGATTCCCATTAGGCTGATTGATCGTTTCCTCCCCTCCACCCTTTGATTCATGCATTAGATCTGGGCTTTAATGAGCCACTGGCCGTATGGCACTGTACTGGACATCTGTGGTCTGATAAAGTGTACAGTATTTGGCTAATAGAAACCACATACAGTATATACTGAGATACACCGCCAGGACCATCATTATTGACACCCTTCATAAAGATGAGCAAAAAACACTGATATATGGAGCTGTAGTGTTTGCTCCATTGTTTTGTGGAAATGATATTCATTTTTACTAATACAATTGAAAGAGCTCTATTTTCATGTAATCTGACCATTGCACCGCCTGGAGTTTGATAAACGGCATTGGCACTTGGATTGGAACCGGTGCTATGGTCAGATGACATGAAAATAGAGCTCTTTGGCTACTCACACCAATGGTGGGCTTGGCATTGAATAAACAGAAGCATATGCAGAAAAGTACCTAATACCTACAGTAAAATATGGTGGTGGATCTTTAATGTTATGGGACTATTTTGCGTCCACTGGTCCTGGGGCCCTTGTAAGGTCAACAGCATCACGAATTTTACCCAGTACCTGGACATTTTAGCCCAAAACTTGTTTGCCTCTGCAAGGAGGTTGACACTTGGCCACAAAGGATCTTCCAGCAAGTCAATAAGTCTCCGCACTTGAACCTCATTGAAAACCTGTGGTTTGAATTGAAGAGGACAGTCCACAAGAGCAGAGGAAGGATATCAAGGATCTGGAAGGATTCTGTATGAAGGAATGGTCTAAGATCATTCCCAACGTGTTCTCCAGTCTCATAAAACCTTTTAGAATTAGTCTCAGCGCTGGAGTATTTACATTTTATTATTACTTGTTAAACAAAATGTCTTTCTCTAAGCAATAGTATTAGTATAACATTATGTCATTTCCCATTTTTATATAGCTCAGTATTTGTAACATTTATTTATGACAGTCTTTTTTGCTCATCTTTATCAAGGGTGTCAATAATGGACCTGATGGAACAGAGTCAAAACAGTTTGCCAGGGAGGGACGATTGGGGACTTGTGTGTGTGGGGGCAATGTAATGTCTTTGTGTGTGTATGGGCGCATATGCATGCCCCCATGTGTGCGTTTGTGAATCTTATTCAGTTTCCATATAATTGTTAAAAAAGTTCCTTTACTTTGTGTTGAGGGCATTTCATTATGGTTAGGGAAACATTTTATTCACTCACATTCTGCTTTGTCTCTTGAACACACCAGACCTGTACTCCTCCTCTGTCTGACTGCATACGACCAGGAGAAGTCAGACCTGTACTCCTCCTCTGTCTGACTGCATACGACCAGGAGGAGAAGTCAGACCTGTACTCCTCCTCTGTCTGACTGCATACGACCAGGAGAAGTCAGACCTGTACTCCTCCTCTGTCTGACTGCATACGACCAGGAGAAGTGAGACCTGTACTCCTCCTCTGTCTGACTGCATACGACCAGGAGAAGTCAGACCTGTACTCCTCCTCTGTCTGACTGCATACGACCAGGAGAAGTCAGACCTGTACTCCTCCTCTGTCTGACTGCATACGACCAGGAGGAGAAGTCAGACCTGTACTCCTTCTCTGTCTGACTGCATACGACCAGGAGAAGTCAGACCTGTACTCCTCCTCTGTCTGACTGCATACGACCAGGAGGAGAAGTCAGACCTGTACTCCTCCTCTGTCTGACTGCATACGACCAGGAGAAGTCAGACCTGTACTCCTCCTCTGTCTGACTGCATACGATCAGGAGAAGTCAGACCTGTACTCCTCCTCTGTCTGACTGCATACGACCAGGAGGAGAAGTCAGACCTGTACTCCTCCTCTGTCTGACTGCATACGACCAGGAGAAGTCAGACCTGTACTCCTCCTCTGTCTGACTGCATACGACCAGGAGGAGAAGTCAGACCTGTACTCCTCCTCTGTCTGACTGCATACGACCAGGAGAAGTCAGACCTGTACTCCTCCTCTGTCTGAAGAAGTCAGACTTGATGCTGGTGTAAATGTTCTCTGAAAGGTGAGGTGCTTATTTTTATTTAGTCTCCCACAGAGTGGGACAGGTTTAGGGCTGCAGCCACAACCCTTATTTATGTCTGTGCTCCTTCATACATCCTCCATCATCCGTCTTTTATAGCACACATGGAATGATAATGATGATAACAATAATAACTACCATATAAAATAACATGTGGGCCTGAATGAGACGCTGAATGTTTCTCTGCAGACGTAAAGGGCAAGAGCAGAGTTTTACAGTATTCTCTGGAATGAAACGTATATATCTAATACAGCGATTTTGGTCAAATATAGCCTGTTCAGGATGTTTTATATATTGCGATTTTGGTGCAGTTCCATTACATGGTACATGATAGGTACTGTACATACAGGGTAGTGTTCTATAATGGTTTATTAAATCTCTCTCTTTCTCTCTCTCTCTTTCTCTCTCTCTCTCTTTCTGTCTCTCTGTCTCTCTCTCTCCCCCCTCTCTCTCTCTTTCTGTCTCTCTGTCTCTCTCTCTCCCCCCTCTCTCTCTCTCTTTCTCTCTCTCTCTCTCTTTCTGTCTCTCTGTCTCTCTCTCTCCCCCCTCTCTCTCTCTTTCTGTCTCTCTGTCTCTCTCTCCCCCCCCTCTCTCTTTCTTCCTCTCTCTCTTTCTCTCTCTCCCTCTCTCTCTCTCTCTCTCTAGCATTTAAATTAGCAGGAAATGTGTGTATATCTATCTGCTTGCTTATCAAAATGTTTCATATTAGCGGAAAGGAAAAAGAGAAAATATCATTTGGCCTCTCTCCTAGTGCAACAGAATGTCACAGGTTTTAACTGGCATCCCTAGACGGTAATATTTAGTATGAAAATATGATTTAAAATCAACCTTTTCCTATTTGATTCATGTGGCTCCAATAACCTTTTGGCTTGGGTTTCATAGTCATGCTAAAATGCTAAAATGGCTGCAGTTCTGATTTAATATTGAGGATAATTGTCTCAGTTCACGCTTATGGACAGCAACACCAAACAATCAAACATCAAGTTATAATTTCATTCTACATAAATGTGTGTGTTTGTGTGTGTGTGTGTGTCTATTCTTGCTTGCGTATATTTCTGTGTTGTGTGTCTGTGTGTCTCTCTTTCTGTGTGTGTGTGTGTGCGTGTGTGTGTGTGTGTGTGCGTGCGTTCGTGTGTGTGTGTGTGTGTGTGTGTGTGTGTGTGTGTGTGTGTGTGTGTGTGTGTGTGTGTGTGTGTGTGTGTGTGTGTGTGTGTGTGTGTGTGCGTTTCACTGCGTGTTAGTGTGCATGCATGTGTGTGTATTTCTGTGTGTGTATCAAAAGCTTGAGCTGAGATGAACTGCAGATGAACTGAGCGGAACCAGGCTCATAAACACAGGCTGGGTGGTGTTACCGAAAAAGCAGAATAAATGACTGTTTGCTAAAGACATTAGATCAGACCTCAGCTCTCTCACTCTGCCCTGCTCAGGGTGATCTGCAGTGCAGCGACGCACCCAGGTGGCCCATGCTCTCCACAATGTGTGTGTGTGTGTATGTGTGCACGCGTCTGTATGTGTACATGTACATGCATTTCTCTGTAAGTGTCTGCATGTGTTTGTGTGTGTGTGTGTTGTGTGTGTGTGCATGCAGTGTCTGTGTGTGTGATGGCATATCCACTATCCAGTCTCTGGCCTCCAGCAGCACAACAGTCTCAACCTGGCTGTAATCACACTGCTGTCATCCCTCCTGCCCTGTGCCAAACCTGTCACTGAACCTCCATATTGTACGTGGAGGGAGCGGTCTCTAGAGGTCACTGGAGTTCCATGGGTGACAGACACAGCTGGGGCCGCCACAGCCAGCTCACCGCACACACACACACTCTAACACGGCCACTTAGATAATAGAGAGCGATGAGGGGAGAGGGGAAAAGAGAAGAAAAAAAAGAAGAAAAAATAGAGCCAATGTGTTTCCACAAAACACTGTCAAGTGGTGGCCACTGGCCAGCCACGCAGAACACACTCCCCCACCCTCTGACCTTGTCACCAGATTCAGGGGAGAAGCTGCTCCTGAGATCAGTGGAATCTAAATTAACTAGTGCTGCTTGAGTTGAACGGTGGAGGTTTTTACACACCTAGAATGCACCTGGCTCCAGCTCAGGTCTCAATGAGAGAAGGGTGAGGTTGGAAGGGAATTTGTAACCAGTCTCACTGCTTCAGGATCAGTGGTATGGGTTCATGAAGCTCATATTAAGAGGCATATTGGAAGAGGAAGTCAGCTGGATTTTTATTGTAACACAGTCTTTTCCTCTGCGGCAGGTAGCTGAATTTCTCACTCTTACCATTGGCCAGTATCTATATTCAAATTTCACAGCACTTTCATGGACTTTTTTTAGGTACAATATTTCTTTAGAATTATACACCCATTGACAGTTCACAAGAGGTAAATGAAAGATCTTTAAAATACAAAAGAAGTCTCATCCATCCACCCATCCCTCAATTTTGTCATGTTTTTTCAAAACTCTGTTTTAATCTGGTACAGTAGTTTAAAAAAGGAGAACATGAATCCTGCAGATCCTGCAGCCAACCAGGGCTTCTCCAGTTTCCCACTAATTCTATTACGATGGACTTATTTTTAAAAGTCCCTTTTCTAAACATTTACTGTCAGGAGAACACTGGGAGCTGCTGTTCCTCATGCTTTGTTTGTGTTGTGGTTGTGGTTGTGTTGGGGTTGAACCCAGAACCCGCCTGCCTCCAGTAAGCTAGTGGAGGATACACGCCATGCCAGGATTAAAATTAGTAACAAATTTAATATGTTCTGTCCTGGCATCGGAGGGTCTCGACACTGTGCAAAAATGTGCCGATAGATTGTCGTGGGGTCTCTTTTGAAGACCACAATGACAGAAGCAGAGTTTAGAAAGTCAATTGAAAGACAGGAAACAAGAGCAGTGAAATGCAGAGCAGATGACATCCAAAGAGAAAGAGAGAGAAGGGAGAGGGGGCAGTGGGACTATAGCTAACCCAGGAGCACCAACACAATACAAGAGAGAAGGGGGAGGGGGCAGTGGGACTATAGCTAACCCAGGACCACCAACACAATACAAGAGAGAAGGGGGAGGGGGCAGTGGGACTATAGCTAACCCAGGACCACCAACACAATACAAGAGAGAAGGGGGAGGGGGCAGTGGGACTATAGCTAACCCAGGAGCACCAACACAATACAAGAGAGAAGGGGGAGGGGGCAGTGGGACTATAGCTAACCCAGGAGCACCAACACAATACAAGAGAGAAGGGGGAGGGGGCAGTGGGACTATAGCTAACCCAGGAGCACCAACACAATACAAGCCATCTGAGCCTCAGATCACACAATATGTTCCTTCCTCACTTGGAAGAGAAGAAGTGAACACGTCCCCATTTCATTGCTCCAAGCTGTTTTTCCTCTCCCCCTATCCCCCCTATCCCGACGGCACGACCACAACCTCAGCTACCCCAAACTATTAGCATGACCTAAATGACAGAACCATGTTAACCTGTTAATGACATAATAGCTGGGAAATATGATTTATGGCTTTCATTTTAAGGATCACTATCCACCATAACTCCTAATAGAGGGGAAATGTGTGTTTTCAGTAACGCGGCCCTCCCATAACGCCTTATAGGCTGTTAAAGCATGAAAAAAAAACATATTGGTCCAATAAATCTACATTTGAAACTAGACATCTTTAAACACACAGCGAGATTACCGAAGGACCAACTGTGAATGAGAGAAATGAAACAGAGGGATTAGATGTTACTCTAGCTTTGATATTAAGACAGTAAGTTTGGTTTAATATGGTTTAAGTCGTTTTTTAAAATTATTAAGTATTAATTTGGGGCAGCAGGTAGCCTAGTGGTTAGAGTGTTGGACTAGTAACCAAAAGGTTGCAAGATCAGATCCCCAAGCTGACAAGGTAAAAATCTGTCATTCTGCCCCTGAACAAGGCAGTTAACCCACTGTTCCTAGGCCATCATTGAAAATAAGAATCTGTTCTTAACTGACTTGCCTAGTTAAATATAAAATAAATATAGTGCTTTATTTTCAGATCTCTTGTTTCCTTATGGTTCTGTGTACCATTGCCCAAATCATCAATCACATCCTCTTCTGTTTATAAAACATATCTGATATATGCATGAGTTTTCTTTTGAGTTCATAGTGTGAGTGAGTGAGAATTGGATGAATGTATTTAATCTTTGTAGGGAATGATTCGATGATGTTTGAATTTGGATTTTGTCAGTGGTAGATGTTCCCAAAACCTTTTGAGGTGGTCAAACTCAAACATTTGTCCTTCATCCTCAGCCCCTGTATGTTTTTATAGCCCAGCAAAGCGTAAATGTTTTCTTATGCGTGCTAAAGTTTTATTTATTTGGAAATACATATTCTAGCATGTTCTGACTGACAGAGAATACACGTTAAGAAATCCCTGTCTCAAATTTCATCATAAGAAAATATGTTTGCCTTGATCAACTATGTTATCCACATATTTCTTCAAAACGCTCCTCTGTGTGTTTGTACTGTGTGTCTTACCCTTTGCTAGTATTTCTGAGGGAGAGAGCAGGTCATTTGTAGTGTAGTTCTCACGCTGACCAGTAGAGGGAGATCATTGATTTATTTTTGCCTTAGAAAGGCAGCAGCATTTGCCTTGTGCCTTCTGATAGCCTAGTCCTTCCTTGATTATGAATAATTCCAAAGAAATGTGTCCCTTAATATTCTTAGACAACCACATGAAGGGGCACAGTGGGTCTTTGAAGGCTCATTGATAATGGAGGAGATAATGATGTATTACTATTCCTTCCAGGACCAGATTCCTCAGGAACAGGTCATGAGCGCTGATTAAAAGTGACTTTACGTCAGGCCGTAAATATTTGTCAGCCACCTTTGAAAGGCAGGCGAGCGGTGGCTTTTTCTTCTCTGTTCACTTACCACATGAAGGTGAAAATTGAAACGCTTAGAGGTTGGGAGCCGCATCAGTCATAGCTGGAATAAGACGGCCAATAAAAAAGGAGGCGTAATTATAATGCTCCGTCATTGGATGCAGCCCCGGGGTCCTTTTGGGCCTGTTTAGCTGTGTGTGCTGAGAGAGAGAGAGAGAGAGAGAGAGAGAGAGAGAGAGAGAGAGAGAGAGAGAGAGAGAGAGAAAATCCCACCCGCGAATAATGGGACCTGATTTTTATGAGGAGCTGAGGCTGTGTTTAAGAGCGAACTCTGACAATGTGTGGTCTGTCTGTATGTCACCTCCCTCCTCCTCCCCCTCTTCTCCCCCTCTCCTCCCCCCTAGGCCCCAGCAGTGTGTGTGTGAGGAGCTAGCTGTTTACCTTGCTCCTTTAGAATGTGCAGCGTGTCGTGACTACCTGTCTTAGATGCTTCTCAGGGCTGGAGGAGTGGATGGTTCCAACACTGCATCATGACTACAGGCGTGCTACCATGACAACGCCTGATTCTTTTTCTTCCACTGTGGTTGTTGTTGTTGTTGTGAGGTTGTTGAGAACCCTGGTTTTTGTGTGGTAGCTGCAAGCAGTGATGTTATTCAGCGCTGATGGCCTGATGATCATTTTAGAAGTCAAAGTCAAAGGCACCTACTTATTTAACATAATATGCTTGAAGATTACTACCACAGTTTCCTCCTTTCCAGCCAATACCAAACCAAATGTGCTAATCATTGTAGTATCTCTCAGCTGTCTGATATGTAGAATAATCAAACGTACCAACAGTAGCATTGCTAGAATACACATGGAATCCCCACCTGAGCAGTGTATTTCCACTCCATTAGTTTTGTTTGGCATGTAGGAAGGTGGGGGGAATAAGGAGGTTGACTGACGGTCACAGTAGGGCCGTGTTACAGTATGTCTTCAACACGCTCCTCTCCTCTGTCTCGGCTTGGGGCCTGCCTCTCTGTGTGAAGCCCCTGCTCCAGGATTAGACACTGGGGTGCAAGTCAAATGACTGTTCCATCTAATAGAGAGATCTTCACCTGACTGACGTTTAAATCAGCAGCACACTTTATATACGGTATGCTACAATGTCCTCAGAGATGATGTTTCTGAAGGTGCCATAACATCAGAATCATAGGCCCTACAGTATCTTAACGATTACAGAGCTCGTCATTAGATTTACACAATAAATGATTCCTTGGAAAGGGATAGTCAAATTGAGATTTTTTTTGTTGCCTGTAAACTAATTTCTGCCTATATATTTCTACCTTGAATATAACGTGCCACACAAATGTATGATTGTTCATAAGTCAGGTTAATAAAAGCAACATTACGTCGCTCTACCCCAGGCCTAATGCCCTCTTCCATACATTACTAGTTGTATCTTGTTAATACCTTGTTAGTGCATGTACCCCTGTATAACCTTGATTGTCTCATCTCTGTACATTGTTTTGTATCTGTTCTTGGCAGACTTTACCATAGTGTACTAGATATGAGACAACAAGGGGGCTTTCTCCTGAGTCGTAGGAGCACAGAGACATAGTACTGGGATTGTGGTGAGAGCTGTGACATGATACACCCTGCGTGCTCGTCAAATGGAGACTCAACAGCAGGCCTTCAAGCCCAACAGATGACTGACATAAAGGAGAAGAAAACAGAAGTAGAGGGGGAGATTAAATAAGAGATGGGGGGATTATTGAAAGGCATTAAAATGACACAGAAGATTATTCCGACATCGGCAGGCAGCAGCCAGCCAGAAACAGTCTGCTCAAGGTCACCAACTGGCTGAGAATTGCCACTTCAGCAGACAAACAGAAAAGAACATCAAGACAACCTGTAAGGAGACAAACAGAAAAGAACTTCAAGACAACAGGAAGGAGACAAACAGAAAAGAACATCAAGACAACAGGAAGGAGACAAACAGAAAAGAACAACAAGACAACAGGAAGGAGACAAACAGAAAAGAACATCAAGACAACAGGAAGGAGACAAACAGAAAAGAACATCAAGACAACAGGAAGGAGACAAACAGAAAAGAACATCAAGACAACAGGAAGGAGACAAACAGAAAAGAACAACAAGACAACAGGAAGGAGACAAACAGAAAAGAACAACAAGACAACAGGAAGGAGACAAACAGAAAAGAACATCAAGACAACAGGAAGGAGACAAACAGAAAAGAACATCAAGACAACAGGAAGGAGACAAACAGAAAAGAACAACAAGACAACAGGAAGGAGACAAACAGAAAAGAACATCAAGACAACCTGAAGGAGACAAACAGAAAAGAACAACAAGACAACAGGAAGGAGACAAACAGAAAAGAACATCAAGACAACAGGAAGGAGACAAACAGAAAAGAACATGAAGACAACAGGAAGGAGACAAACAGAAAAGAACAACAAGACAACAGGAAGGAGACAAACAGAAAAGAACATGAAGACAACAGGAAGGAGACAAACAGAAAAGAACAACAAGACAACAGGAAGGAGACAAAGAGACAAGAACAAGACAACAGGAAGGAGACAAAGAGACAAGAACAAGACAACAGGAAGGAGAAAGAGACTCTGGTTATGTCCCAAATAGCAGCCTATTCCCTATATAGTGCACTCTATTTCCTATATAGGGTCCATAGGTCTGTGGTCAAAAGCAGTGCCCTACATAGGGAATAGGATGCCATCAGGGACTAAGACTGTGTTTGAAGCAGGTACAATGTGGCGATTCAGCCTCTCCAACTGAGAGGTTATCTTGTTCTTGTTCTGTCCCTCCATGGGGTTCTCTTTTCCAATGTTCCCCCTTTGTGTTCTTCTCATATCTTGTGATTGGGACTTCTTTACTGTTTCTATTATCGTATGTAGTCCATCACCAGTGCAGCCTTTCAACACATTACAGCCAATGTGGCATTTGAGAACCTTGCAGACGTGGCCATACAGAACCATCTAGAGTGTGAGGATGATCTAAGAAGGCGTTTAAAACAGACCCTTTAGGTGCTGTAGTTTAATACCACTATAAAACAATGTTTCTCTTGTGCATAAAGACTCCAATCCCCAGTTTACATCTAGACCACTCTTTGTAGCCCAGCCGGGCCCTGTCATTGCGTCAGTATGCAACACAGGCATTCAGAGTTATGAAAGCACCGTTATTAGGCCTAGTTACAGGGTGACCCTCCATATAGTATCACTATTCTCCCATTCACAATGACCCAGAAGCTGGCTAGCTGAACTGAGCTGAGAGATGAGAGATGAGAGGAGCGAACAGGGCCTACCGTATTGTACCCAGCCACAGAGGAGGCCTATATTCCTATAGAGTTACACTATGTGTCAGGTCAGAGGACGCTTCAAACCCCTGTTCCCGGTCTCAGAGGGGAAGCCGAGAGGAAGGCCACCAGACCTGAGGACCCTGGGTAAGTTCCATATGACACTCCATTTGGGACACAGAGCCTGTCCCTGGGAACTTACTGTATTGGCATAACCCTTTTGCCAAGTTCAATTTGGTTAAATTAGGATCAGAACAAGGACACTGAAGAAGGGGGCAGAGGGGTGTCCTAGTAGGCCAGTGTACCCGAAGGACAGCCCTGGGTCTGACGATGGTGGAGAGGATCAGAGGTCTCGGTTGCCTGAGCTTTAGACCGGCATGGAGCAGTGGGTAGTGGGTGGACGTGGGCCAGGAGAGGTGCAGGTCACCCAGGGGGCATAGGATGTAGCAGGGGTCGCGATGCAACGTCTATTCCTGAGCCGCACAATGCCAGCTTTTCATCCCTGGCTCTGGCCACTCTGCCGAGCCCCATAATTATCTTTGACAAAACTCATTAGCAGAGACCTTGTAGCGACATCGGCGACCAGGAATTTCATGGAGGGAGGACAAGCACCGAAACAATGTCCCACACACATTTCATGGCGCCCTTTGACAAAATGTAATGAAGTGTGTATATTGTCCCCCTCATCAACATTTGAACCCTGAGCCATCAGCACAAAGACTTTGTTTATGAGCCCTCCAAGCCCAGCGTGGGACACATCAAATGGCACCTCCACTTTGGCTGTTTTGTCAGGCCCAGGGACACATTGTTGTTCTGGATGTTATTCTTATTATGGGTCTTATTAGTATGAATTGGCTGTTGCTGTCATGTCAGTTTGATTCATCTTCCATAGGGTGCTTCCAAGCTAGAAAGCCTTGAAAATATTTTTGGTGTCTCAGATTGTTCTGGCAATTCTCAAAGAAACTTATTTGGGAGGAAGGATGTTTGATACGCCTTATAGATTTGTATCAAAAACAATTTTTTAGACAATCATTATGAAATTGCCAATTTCAGGCACTTTTAAGACCTATACATGCCTCCTGTAAAACCCTGTGATATGTGAACTGTACATGATACAGACAACATCTTGGTTTATTATACTTCTTATAGTGGGCTCTAAAATATGGAGTATGTCTAGATTCTGAAATACAAATGTTTACATTCATTTAGTGTCAGGAGAATTGTCAGGAGAATCAACATTAAAATAAAATAAATACCTCAAATGTACCCTTTTTGATTTAGCTTATATTTAGACATATTGTTTGGAACAATATACACTTTCCATAGTGGGCTCTCTGCTACTTTCCATAGTGGGCTCTCTGCTACTTTCCATAGTGGGCTCTCTGCTACTTTCCATAGTGGGCTCTCTGCTACTTTCCATAGTGGGCTCTCTGCTACTTTCCATAGTGGGCTTTCTGCTACTTTCCATAGTGGGCTTTCTGCTACTTTCCATAGTGGGCTCTCTGCTACTTTCCATAGTGGGCTCTCTGCTACTTTCCATAGTGGGCTCTCTGCTACTTTCCATAGTGGGCTCTCTGCTACTTTCCATAGTGGGCTCTCTGCTACTTTCCATAGTGGGCTTTCTGCTACTTTCCATAGTGGGCTCTCTGCTACTTTCCATAGTGGCCTTTCTGCTACTTTCCATAGTGGGCTCTCTGCTACTTTCCATAGTGGGCTCTCTGCTACTTTCCATAGTGGGCTCTCTGCTACTTTCCATAGTGGGCTCTCTGCTACTTTCCATAGTGGGCTCTCTGCTACTTTTGAAGATGTGACCCAATTTATACATATAAATTGATATTCTAGGTAATTAACCAATCACATTCCTAACACGTCTTATTCATGGTGACACCATTTACCAGATTGCAGCAGCCACTACTCTTAAACCGTTGGATGACGTCTACCATAGCACCATTTGTTTTATCACTGGTGACAGTTGAAATACTTACTACTGCATCCTGTATCAAAAGGTTGGCTGGCCCTCATTAAAGTCCCGTAGATCAATTCATTACTCCCTGTTTGTTTACAAAGCTCTGCTACACAAGCTTCTAATTTACCTAACTTCATTGCTAACATATAAAAGAATGAGCTACCAAACCCGCTCGCACTATTGGTTAACTCTTGAGGTCCCTCTGGTAAATCCTCCTTTAGTTTTAGTGCCCCCGATTGTTGGAATAACCTACAAAATTCTTTGCATCTTGATTCCCTGGTGCTGCTAGGGCAGTGTTGAATGAATTCATTGAGGATTGCAGTTGTTTCGATTGATTGTAGTGTTTTCTTTGTTGAAATTGTGGTGTTGAAGTTATGCCTATTTGTATTCTTCTTGTTTTAATTGTAATGTATATTGTTCTTCCTGTTGTGAGAAAAAGTTTGTACTCGGCACCATTGGGGATGAGACCATGGTCTCAATTGGGCTACTCGAATAAATAAAAGTTAATAAAAATAAATACTACATTTACATTACATTACATTACATTTAAGTCATTTAGCAGACACTCTTATCCAGAGCGACTTACAAATTGGTGCATTCACCTAAATTCAGCAAATCACCAGCAGAGCGCATTCCCTTGAATCCATTTTCCCATTCACTGTGTTGGTGGTGCTCATAAAATGTATCACAACTTCAGTAGTAGGAGAGCACCCAATGTGTACATTTGATGTACTTGGAGAGTATATTGTTTAGAACAATATGTCTAAAAATGTATCACAAAGGGTACTTTTGAGATAATTATATTCATATTTTTATGTTGAATAAATGAATTTAAACATTTGTATTTCAGAATCTAGACATACTCCATATTTTAGAGCCCACTATAAGAAGTATAATGACACCAAGATGTTGTCTGTATCATGTACAGTTCACATATCACAGGGTTTTACAGGAGGCATGTATAGGTCTTAAAAGTGCCTGAAATTGCCAATTTCATAATGATTTTCTAAAAACTGGTTTGGGATACAAATCTTTATTTTATTGGGCAAGTCAGTTAAGAACAAATTCTTATTTACAATGACAGCCTACTGGGGAACAGTGGGTTAACTGCCTTGTTCAGGGGCAGAACGACAGATCTTTACCTTGTCAGCTCAGAGTCGATCCAGCAGCCTTTCAGTTACTGAGCCAATGCTCTAACCACTAGGCTACCTGCCACCCCATCTAAAACATCCTTCCTCCCAGTACAGAGAGGCACATAGCTCATTGAGGGGACGCTCGTGTGATGTGCTGATGGATGGATGGATGGATGGAAAAGCCTGATAGCCCACTTTCTACGCAAGTTAACCCTGGTTGACCTTTGGCATCATAGCCAGCATAACAGACTAGAATGACAGGCATTGTTAGAGAGGTCTGTCCCTGTTATAATCATTAGGTGGACTGACAGGAAAATGAATGATAGAACTCAGGTAGAATATTTGCACGGCTTGCTAAGAACCTAGTGAATGAGATAGCATATAAATACTTTGACCTTTCAGTCTAAATTGACTCTAATGCTGTCTGCAACGAAATGAACCTGTGGATAGCACTCTGACTGTAGACAGAAATAGACTGTTACTTCAAGGGAAATAGAAAACGTGTACCCATGTAGATAATCCAAAGGACTTGTCCTTGAACCCCTATGAATGAAGTGCTAAAACTAGCCTAACACATCCCTCCTCTCCTCTCAGACCAAAAAATAGATAATTTACCAGAGCCTTCTCTTTCCAAGATATTTATCTACAGTAGGACCACAGTAAGATGCATTCTTGAAAGTTATAGTGGTAGGTAAGTTGAGCAAAAGGGGTAACTTGAGCCACCCTTGTTTCTAGGAAACCATACACAAAATTTATAATTTGACAAAATATTTAGGAAGAGGTAATCATTTCATGGAGTCTGTGAAGGAAGAAATCACATGGAAAAAGTGGTAAGCAAGTTACGTCCAAAAAACGTATTTTCACCAAGTCAAATTAATGTATTGTGTCAAAGGTTTCATTAGGTTTGTATCTATACCAAAATGTATCATTTTAAGATTGTACATTAGTTGGGGTCTCTATAAGCTTCAATATGAGATCCTAAACCCAGCATGAAAGTGCATCCTTGTAGCTGTGTGGGGGTAATAATAGTTCAAATGTTTGCCTTGGGGTAAGTTCAGTCAATATCCATGGAGCCAATGGGAAGTTGAGCAAATTGAACTGTTTTCTTCCCAGGCATAATGCAAGGCATTATTGCTGTGATATGAGGTAACAACAGGGCCAGGCTTATGTTAAAATTGTTTTAAAAAGTACAAAGTCTTTGTTAGGTATTAAGCCTGCGTTAAAAGATGATTCAAATGATTAAAAGACAAAAAAGCTATTGTGATTGTGTTGAATTGTGTTAGGAAAACAAAGATAGACTAGGGTTTTAAAAGGTAGTTATTATATACAGTGCATTCAGAAAGTATTCAGACCCCTTGACTTTTTCCAAATTTTGTTACCTTATTCTAAAATGTATTAAATATTGTTTCTACCTCATCAATCTACACATACTACTCCATAACGACAAAGCAAAAACAGGTTTTTGGACATTTTTGCAAATGTATAAAAACAAAAAATGGAAATATGCCATTTACATAAGTATTCAGACCCGTTACTCAGTACTTTGTTGAAGTACCTTTGGCAACGATTACAGCCTCGGGTCTTCTTGGGTATTACGCTACAAGCTTGGCACACCTACATTTGGGGAGCTTCTCCCATTCTTCTCAGCAGATCCTCTCAAGCTCTGTTAGGTTGGATGGGGAGTGTCGCTCACAGCTATTTTCAGGTCTCTCTAGAGATGTTCGATCGGGTGCAAGTCCAGGCTCTGGCTGTGCCACTCAAGGACATCCAGAGACTTTTCCCGAAGCCTCCTGCGTTGTTTTGGCTGTGTGCTTAGGGTCGTAGTCCTGTTGGAAGGTGAACCTTCTCCCCAGTCTGAGGTCCTGAGCGCTCTGGAGCAGGTTTCTGTACTTTGCTCCGTTCATCTTTCCCTTGATACTGACTAGTCTCCCAGTCCCTGCCGCCGAAAAACATCCCCACAGCATGATGCTGCCACAACCATGCTTCACAGTAGGTGCCAGGTTTCCTCCACACGTGATGCTTGGCATTCAGGCCAAAGTGTTCAATCTTTGTTTCATCAGACCAGAGAATTTTGTTTCTCATGGTCTGAGAGTCCTTTAGATGCCTTTTGACAAACTCTAAGCGGGCTGTCATGTGCCTTTTACTGAGGAGGTCTTCCATCTGGCGACTCTATCATAAAGGCCTGATTGGTGGAGTGCTGCAGTGATGGTTGTCCTTCTGGAAGGATCTCCCATATCTGGAGCTCTGTCAGAGTGACCATCGGTTTCTTAGTCACTTCCCTGACCAAGGCCCTTCTCCCACGATTGCTCAGTTTGGCCGGGCAGCCAGCTCATCATTAAGAATGATGGAGGCCATTGTGTTCCTGAGGATTTTCAATGCTGCAGAAATGTTTTGGTACCTTTGCCCAGATCTGTGCCTCGACACAATCCTGTCTCGGAGCTCTACGGACAATTCCTTTGACCGCATGGCTTGGTTTTTGCTCTGACATGCACTGTCAACTGTGGGACCTTATATAGACAGGTGTGTGCCTTTCCAAATCATGTCCAGTCAATTGAATTTACCACAGGTGGACTCCAATCAAGTTGTAGAAACATCTCAAGGATGATCAATGGAAACCGAACTTACCTGAGTTCAATTTTGAGTCTCATAGCAAAGGGTCTGAGTACTTATTTGAAACGGTTATTAACTGTCTTATGTTTTGCATGAATTTGCAAACATTTCGAAAACCTGTTTTCACTTTGTTATTGTAGGGTATTGTGTGCAGATTGCTGAGGATTAAATTATGATTTCTTTTTTTTTAGAATAAGGCTGTAACTTAACAAAATGTGGAAAAAGTCAAGGGGTCTGAATACCTTCCAAATGCACTGCATATACAGACATGTGTATGCGGCTTTAACATACCCTGTCCCGTGGCTCAACTTACCACATACCCGGTGTAAATTGTGCCAAGAGGCCACTTTTATGGAACAAGATATGTTTTCAAAACTGTAATTTTTACTTGAATTCTGATTATTTCCAGGGATACACAGCATACTGCAATATATGTAAATATATTGGTTAGAAATAATACTATATTTCCCTTGACAGAGTGATGCTGAATGTAAAAGATGGCTCAATTTACTCCACTCTTCCCTATAATCACATTTTAAAAGGCTATATTGAAAAGCAAAAAAAAGAGCTATAATTAATCCAAGTTCTTTGCATTCATATTTGTTCTTTTCCAGGGGCAAGCTAAGACTTGAAAAGACTGAAGACATTGTCCTAAAGGCCGTTGGCCTAGAAAAGGCCTTCAGTAGGAAAAAGCTTGACAGCAGGAGGTTAGACTGACTGCACACTTGTGGATAAATCAAGTGTTTTATGTAATCTGGTCACCAAGTGAGGCCTGCGCTCTACATGCACCGCGCGTAGCCTGCCCTGCGACTCTCGTGACACCGCAGGATGTCTCTCACTAGTACAGTGTTTCTCAAACTCGGTCCTGGGGACCCCAAGGTGTGCACACTTTGTTTTTTTCCCTAGCACTACACAGATGATTCAAATAATCAACTCCTCATCAAGCTTTGATTACTTGAACCAGCGGTGTAGTGCTAGGGAAAAAGCCAAAAGCTGCACCCCTTGGGGTCCGCAGGACCGAGTTTGGGAAACACTGCTCTAATAAGAGAGGCTTGCGGCATTAAGTGATGATTTCTCATATCTCAGAGCCGAAGATAAGACGCTCATTTTGTCAAACCTATTTAAGTATTCATGTTTACTCTGAATCTTGTTTTTCATTTTTTCCCTTTATCATTAGAGATCAGGCTACCCAAATCTGTTTTGGATTATGGAAGAGGCCTAGGCTACAACTAACCCCTCCCCAAATGAAAAAGTAATCGGGAGGGTGGGAGGAACAAGTGTATTATGAGATGTATTAAGGCGATTTAGATGTGCATATAGGCTACCTAATGAACTTATTGTTTTTACATACAACATTGTTTACAAGCACATATATTTCATTTGAATAAATATGTCTACTCAAAGATTAAAGATGTTGCACAAACATCCCTCTCATATTCGCCTAATACTCACATCTGAAATCAAATAATATTTTGCTTGAGCTATTTGGAGAACTTGTTTTGCATTGGCCTATAGCTTCACACGCATTGCTCCCACTCAAAAAATATTTGTATGTATTTGTGAAAAACATACATTTTGTGTTCTTTTATTTTGTCAGAATCCGATCTGAAACCTCAACAGGCCTCATTTAGGCCACAGTGAGGCCTCCTCTAGTCGTTCTGAGTTAGCAGCGTGTAAACAGTGTGTAAAACTGACTAATTGATCTATTAGCTGCAGAAGAGAAGACAGACGCTGGATGAGTTCGAGTCCACGCCATTATCTATGCTTTGCTTTCCCTCAGGTATACCGGTATAGTGGTAATCCCATTGCTCATGCATCATTACCTTCAATAATGTTTGGCAGCTTTTCTTTACAACCCCCGTTTTAATTAACTTTCCGCAAAATATTTAATACACAGCTATAGCCCACATCTTAATGTATAGTGATCCATCGGTGAGACGCGTGTCTATATGGTAAGTAATATACGTATTATCAAACGAGATTAGGGAGATAATATTGTCTTAATGTCCTCGATCAAATAGCCTAATGGACGCATCTTGTTTTTGTTAACGACTTGAGGTCTGTATGAATCTATAACGGAGAAAAATCACACAAAATACACTAGTAGTCCTAGCAGAGAGCTGTCATCCATGACGCTCACGAAACATGACGCAATATTAACTTTGCAGCACAATGAATTTGCAAAACCCAACATTAATACCGGGATCTTTAAATTTGTGTCCATGTTATTCGCCCATCATGCATGCCCTGGCTCAGATTTTTTTAATCAAAACAGTACTCAGAATATGATTCCCCAATATTATATTTAGAGAGATTTGCCGAAACATATCTTGCCTGGCTGTATGGACAGATTGCACTGAGTTGGTGATCTGGATGGATAATCTGAAATCACGGTCGGTTGACCTTTAATAAAATAAAACCACGTATCTGAACTGTCAGCAGATGTTCATCACGCACCTTCATTCTATCTGGCCTCGTGGGCAAAAAGTCCCTTTGATTTATTTTGAAGGGAAGGTTGTCTATATGAAGAGATGGAAATAGATTAATTGTCCTGAATAGTGTGGCAAAGTAGGCCCATTTGATGACAGGTGTTAGATTTTCTAAAAGTGTTTTTAAGAGTTGATCAAAGTGTTTGTCTTCTGCTTATCTGTAAGTTACAGAGGAGGTTTTATGTTATTTAAAATGCTCAGTCATAGTCGATAAACAGAAAGAAACGTAACGACATTGTTATTACGCAGGCCTCTGTGTAGGTCTATTTTGTGTGTGTGGACAACACAATAGGTCTAGGCCTACCTGTATGTATATCATTTGATTACTAAATGCAAAGTCCATTGTAAAGACCATACCAGCTTAAGTCATAAGAGACTGAGAGGAGACGATTGGAATAAAGATCGCAAAATATGATGTTATTATTGTCATCATAATTCCTCATCACTATATTTCCTAGGGAATTACGCCGAACCCTGTTACATTGAAGTCACATCATTGCATGCATTACTGATGGGTCCCCCATCCCCATCCATAGGCCGGGCCTACAACGTTGACCACAGCCCCTTTCAATAGACCTAATATGAGAACTAATACTCTTATTACAAAGTCTAATCCTCCAAATCCGACCTGCAATAACATTTATCTTTTGGTGGCTTAATTTGCATGCCTCTAAGCTGTGGGTCATTCGCAGCAGGTCACACCGTTATTTTGGTTTATGAGGTAGCATTTTCTTTTGGTCCTCTGATAATAAAGTCTGCACAATATCCATCTCAGACTAGGCCCACATTTCTGCATTGCATTTGAGTGTTTTCAACAACATTTTGTTTAAAAGTTTTTCGAGTTTTCTACTGTGGAGTGAGCAATATGCTATGCGATACTACATGTCATGCCCATAATCATGTAAAATATAAACTATGAACTTTCTTATCATTTTCTGAAAATAACTTACTTCAAAGTTCAAGTTGAAAGGAATAAGAAACCAGTGCTTTCGTGTTAGTAGTTTTACGCATGATGACCAATTGCTTAGTTTTACTCACAGGCCTAATACTTGTGCTAATACTCATGTGTTATATCAATCATTTATGAATGAAACGGGCCAGGCAAAAACAGTAGAACCAAAGTCTTACCCACACAAACCATGTGAATGTTCCCTTATGGGTTTGATACTACAAATGACCTTTTAATTAACACAAGTAAGTTATTGCAGCGGCTCCCTACACAGCGGACAAAGCGGCATTCATCCCGTATTCCTGCCTCGTTGCTTGTCTGAATTGTAACAAAGTGTTTGATGCCAGAACTGATTAGATAATTACAATGGAGAGATGCTGTCCCCTTTCTTCCTGGCCTTGTAACGTTCATTCACGTTCTCTACTGAATTCTACTGATTTATGACCTTCCAACAATGTTCCACTATTATTCTCCACGTTAAGAAGATCAACTTTGATCTAGTGCAACAGTCTCAAAGGTTTTAATTGGCCGATTAAACCAATGTTAAGGTTCTGGAAATAATATTTACACAAAAACGAGGAGTTCTTTAAAAAATTCATTCTTATAAAATATTTCATGAATGGCAAACACAGAATAAGCTCACAATTATCTTTGAGATGAACACACCACAATCAACAATTTCTCCAGATCGACACACACACAATAGACAATTCCGATCCCAACTCAGTAAATCCCACTCTTTTAGCGAACAGAAAGACCAACAACAAGCTAAGTATTTCCCCGTTAAATCAGGTAAAAATAGCACACAACCACAGTTGAAACAATACATACATGTAACAAAATATTTAAATTATACATACGAAATAAATAAATGAACAGTTGAGGAATCAAATAATAAATACACAAATAAATAAATAACATTGCTACACTACGATTGCCCATTGCATACATCATGAATTTACCGTCAGTTCCCATACCGTTGCACTTGAAAGTCTTGCATAAAGTCATCGTCAACACCATAAAAACAACGTTGTGCAATATCATGGCAGCTTCCACAGTTTGGACAGGGCTCGTCGAGCTTTGACTGCGGAGCGCCGCGGTTCCCAGCTGTAAGGAAGGTAGGATGTCCGATGCTCGTCATCCCAACTCTTTATAGTGCATAGCCTAATACCGGCTAAATAAAAGTCCCACTGTGTAATGACTGCGTGTCCATCAACCTAAGGGGAAGAGAGAGAAAAAAGAAAAACTCGTTAATTATTGATATCTATTACAATATCAACCCTCGTAAAAGAACATACCTTCTAATATAAAATCATTAGTCAAATGTAGAAGTATTTGCTTAACTATAGACTGACATATGTCTTCAGGTAATCCAATAACATATTCACTTTATAGACAAGATCACATATGTAATACCATCAACCTGTGTTAGTAGAGAAAAGTTTCAGTACAACTGGTGTAATCCAAATGATTGGATTAGCAGATGATGGTTAGATGCTTTGTTGAATAATATACAAGTTGAATGTGTGTGCATGTGTGTGTGTGTGTGTGTGTGTGTGTGTGTGTGTGTGTGTGTGTGTGTGTGTGTGTGTGTGTGTGTGTGAAGGCTCACCTTCCTCACCTCTTCATCACAGGTCTGAAGGCAGTGACCTTGTCATCCTGCAGGGTCACACATGTGTCACTGAGTTCCGAGGGCTCTGTCTCTGCCTTCCCACTGGGGAATCCTAGACAACAACAGAAACCACACTGTAAAAAACTTGCTGCAGACAGGTAATATTGCATTGTATAGCCATTTATTTGTCAATATTATTTTTGATAGTAGTGAAAAAGATGTGCATTTCTGAAACACATTTCAATATTGTATATCTTTACACTGGTAATTTCACAATTGCAATCGTTCAAAATTGAACACAAGTGTCACAACATGTATATACCTTCGATAGTGGAGTACTGGCATGAGTCTGAAAGCGCAGGATAGGAGGAACAGTGCAGTTGGAGGGCCTTGTGGTTGTAGCTGCCTGCACTATAGACCTTAGATTGCAACAAGGGGCCCTCCTGGAAAGGGTTCTCGGCATTGGATATGTTAGTAGGATCCTGGAGGCCCCTGAGGGGCCCACACTGTCCGGTACCAGTCACTGGTAGCCTGGTCCCCTGTAGCTGGCAGTCTCCCAGCATACTCCCTGTCCGGAGCTCTGGGGCCCCGTGGTGAGCAGAGCCCAGGATGACCCCCGTGGCCGCTGTACGCGCCAGAGACCAGATCCTCGGTTTGTCCCGGTCCGACACCTCGAAGTGTGACAGGGACACAGTGTGAGTGCCCGTGGGGATGGTGGTGGTGGTGGAGGGGGGCTTGCACTTCACCAGTGGATCAAGGAAGTCTGAGGGCATGGCGGGTAGAGAGGGCAGGGCGGGTAGGGTCCTGATACCACATGGGAATGAGTGGTGGAAGCTGTTGGGCAAGGAGAGGGAGAGCTCTGAGCTGCAGTCTCTCTTTGGAGGGCCTCCAGGGCCAACACCACCACCGGACATGGCCCTGTGGAGGTCCCTCCGTTCTTCAGGGCCCCTGGGGGCCATCTTCTCACAGTCACTGTCCAGCTTGTCACAGTCCTCGTCCTCCATGTCCTCCAGGTCACTCAGATGAAGGTCTTTCTCATCTTTACACTCACTGGAATCTGAATGATGAAATATACAGGAATATTACTGGTGATATTAGGAGTAGAAGCAGTATCATTTTCACTGGAATCTGAATTGTCAAATACACACAACATGATATGTGGAATAGTAGTGATATTCAGGAGCAGAAGCTGTCATTTTAATCAATTCACATTTTTTTGTTATTGTAGGTGATGTGGATTAGTTTAAGAGGAAGCAAGCTACTGTAAATCGATTAGTTTAAGAGGAAGCAAGCTACTGTAAATCGATTAGTTTAAGAGGAAGCAAGCTGCTGTAAATCGATTCGTTTAAGAGGAAGCAAGCTACTGTAAATCAATTAGTTTAAGAGGAAGCAAGCTACTGTAAATCGTGGTGCAAAACTCCAAGATGTTTTTTAATATGCTTTGCTAGACGGAAGAGGGAAGAGGATGTGTACCTTTGGTGACACAGTCTTGGTCACTTTTATCCAGGTCGTCTTTCCTGTCGTCCCCAGCCTTATTCTTTGGTGACCAGGTCATCTTGTTCTCCTTCTTTAGCCTCCTCCTGGCGTTGGCGAACCAGGTGGAAACTTGGGTGAGGGTCATTTTGGTGATGATGGCCAGCATGATCTTCTCCCCCTTGGTGGGGTAGGGATTTTTCCTGTGCTCGTACAGCCATGTCTTCAGGGTACTGGTGGTCTCACGTGTGGCATTCTTCCTCCTGGCTGACCCATTAAAGTCCATAGTCCCATACCTGGTAGTAATAGCAGACAACACATTAGCCGTTAGCAACGTTAGCATATAAACTCATAAACTATTCACCCAGACCCACGGCACTCCTGGAGTGTTGTCTGAAAAATAGACTATACAGCTCTGCTCTATCTAGCAGTATAGAGCTGCATATATTGTGACTTTTGCTCTGGAGGTGTGAGATTCCTTGAATGTAAGTTATTACTCATGCATAACAGGGTGCTATATGGCTTTATTACACTAACAAGGAATAGCTGAGCTGATGCACTACAGATAAGGAATGTGTGGGGTTCCATACCTGTCATATTGGTACTGGCCCAGGGAGTGGTCATAAGGATAGTAGGTGGCAGGTTGACTTATGCCAGAATGCAGAGTGCCTGTGCCATCCTTCATTTCATACTGTGGATTCTGAAATAAGAAAACAACTTTATGAAGCACTTAGGTAACTTTATTTGTTTCTAAATATTGGAAACAAAGTTTATGTAAATTGTGTGCTACTTTACTCCCTTCCAAATTGAAGCATAATAGGCTACTGGTAGCCTAAATATGAGTATTATTAAAAATGCAAAGTCTATTCGACCCATCTATCAGGCAGACATGCTACTCAAAGTAATTTCAATAACGAAATAATTGGAGAGTAATTTTGATCAACATCCATCTTGATCGATCACATCCCAGCCACCCCCATTCACTATTAGATTAAACGGGATGTACCAGAGATGAGTAGATAGCAGCGGAGGGCTCGGCGCTGTAGGGGAAGTAGCTGGCATAGTTCTGGCTGGCGGCGGCCGCGGCAGCGTAGGGCGAGCTATACATCCCTAGTGCCGCGTTGAGCTCTGTCCGTGTGCTGGACAGGAGCCGGTTCTCGTAGGAAGGGCAGCAGAAGGTAGCAGGAGTCTGGGTACCGCTCGTCCCGTCAGAGACCGACCTGGAAATCGAATCGCAGCAAGTCGTACTGGGGTTTGCCGACACGAAAAACTGCATGAAGAGAATTGTGGAGGATAGACATGTCATTCGTGTTTGACGTATGAGCTCTGTTTTCATATCTAGAATATATTTTAACATGGTTTTGAGATAAAGGACAATTCAGGTAAGATGGAGACTAGATATAAACGCGTGCTGTGTGTCTGCCTAATTTGATTAACAGTTTTAGAATCGCATTTTACATCATATCCAGGTGAAATCATAAGGTACCATTTTGGAAATAATGTGTTTCAGTTCATTTAGCTTTTTTATTTTATAGAAAAGGAATTCCCAAAGTATTCATACACTGCCTGACTAAGCTATTGTAGGCTACTGAAATTTGATGAAAACAAAGGATCTAAAACTTTTAATACTCTTAGAGGTCAATAACTTATTTCTAGTTGAATCAAAGTTCTGAGAACTTTTATTGCATACATTTGTCCAGTTGTCCCCAAACAAATATATTTAAATGATAAATCGGTACGGCTACTTCACGTTTTCTAAATAATAGTAATTGTCAATACCAAATTCAGAGATCTCTGAGTGAAAGATAAAGTTGGGAAGGTTCACTGTTAACTTCAAAGCGCAATTAGGCTACACAGCGGAGCTATAGCATAGTAATAAACACAGCTCTTTTGTCAGATCAAAACAACACGTGAGTACATTCATAATTCAATTAAATTGGACCTGTCGATATGTTGATTAAACAAAAGTGTCACCTGAAAATAGCTGTCAATATCCTGAAAGCAAACATTCAGTGCTGCATCTAGATTATAGAGTGAGCTGTTCAAATTAAAATAATGCTAGTTTGTTTACATATTTGTCACATTGAAATTGAGAGAGAAAAAAGCATTTTGATATTGTCTTACCTGTGAAGTTGCATTGTAAGGATATCCAAACTGAGAGAAAGACATAGCTGCTTCTTTTGTTAACATCAGGAATATTCTTCACCCTTGATCGATTGTAACCAATTCTACTTCAAATCCACCTTCTTACACACATTTCCACGCACGGCCTCTCGCTCAATAATAGATGATTGCACTTAGGAGGGAGAGTTGAGGCTGGTGCCAACAGCTGCAGATAGTTTTATTTATGAATAATCCCCCGAAGGAAATGATAAGAAAATGAAATTACGCGTCATTAAGTACAAAAATTGTTGTTGTATTAGCTAAAGAAGGCTTAAAGGATAACGTAAGACTTGCAAGATATGGACTCTGCTTGTGCTATTATTTGTGCCTCTATAGTTCTTTAGCATTCACCCATGCAAGGGTATCAGTGTGACGTCATTGTAATCCCGGAACGACAGGACAGCAAGGATAGAATAATGTCTTTGCCAATCACATCTAACATCGCGTTTTCTTAAGGTGTTCTGTGCACTCCCCGTGTCCCCTCGGCTTTGTGCAGTAGTCTTCTTCACTTGCTTCACTGATAAGAGTATAAAGGAAAGGGGTTGTTTTGGTACAGTTATGGAACTGTCAGATAGATCAACGCTCTTGATGCGTATCATGTCCAATTATAAAATAATACCAACTGAAATGACCACCAAGCATATTTTGTTATTATTATGCGTAGAATTATACATATTTATTTGGACAATATTTGAACTGAAAGCCTTCAGTTGTGTTTTCTTTCATTTGGGATATTTGATTCTTTGCTATTTCTTATCAGCATCTTCATCATAAAATAATACTTTTAGTTAGTTAGTCTCATGTGCTCACTTGAACAATAATAATAATACATATTTATCCAAACAAATCCAATCTTCATTTGAAGACACTATACCTCACTCACTTATTCTGTCTTTTTTACATTGGGATTTGGGGATTATGAATATTTAAAAGTGAAAACCAGTGAATACCAATGGATGCTCGTGGATTTAACGCGTTTTTACGACCTCTGTGCGCCTCTATCTGTCCGGTCAGAGGTGTAAGACCGGCTTAATGACGATGATGTTCCCATCTTTCTCTATTAGAGAGAGAGAGGAGAGAGGAGGGGAGTGAATCAGGAGGAGAGGATCGGTCCCAGTGAGAGCGGATGGAAAGGCTTTGGCAGGTCAATAGACGAGTGATTGATGCGTGCCTGGAGACCTACGTGACCATTACGCGTAATGCGTAATTGCATCAATTAACAAATGGATACATGCCCTTGTTTAACCAGTAAGTTACACAGTTCCTGAGTCTGAAATGGCACCATATGCCCTATATATTGCACTACTTTTGACCAGGGCCAATAGGACTCTATTGGACTCTATAACACACACACACACACACACACACACACACACACACACACACACACACACACACACACACACACACACACACACACACACACACACACACACACACACACACACACACACACACACACACACACACACTTTGAATAGCTACATATATTTTTATTTCTTGATTTAAGTTCAAACTATTTCCTATTGACAATAACAAGAGTGACGACTCCCGCTGTCACCAACCAAATGCAATCGGATTCATTCCCTTCTATCTTGGATATGATCGTTGTTGTCATGGTTGATATGAGGGGGATATTTCAATGCCTCTCCACTCAAATGTAATTGCGTGTTTAGTCCCTGGAGATGCGTCTGCGATTACGGGCTTTCTCTTCGAGTGGCGCCAGAGAGCCGCGGGTAAAGATGGATTTTGATCCTTTCATAGATTCTCCAAGGAGATAAAGTAGGTTGGCAGTGGACACAGTGGTCGAATTGCCCTTGGATACCTTATACAGATGGTACACAGGTAGTGGGAATGGTCAATTGTATCTGACTGCACGTTGACACATTGTATGAGTATTGAGTGATGACTGGAAAAGCAGTGGTCATGACAACATTATGTAGATGAGATGGATAAAGCTGCTCTCCTTGTTAAGAGAAGGACCAATAGTCCTTTAAAATAGAACTGTAACGGTAGACCTACTTTCTCCAATGGCTTTACTAGGCCTACTGTTGTTAATTTTAATACACAATTACTAATAGATTTTGAATAAAAATCACTTTTGTGTTTCATTCTCAATTTAGTGTGTTATAGCTGAATTATTATCTTTAAGAAGTCAAATCTTGTGGAGATGGGAGGTTATTATTCCTATTCAGTTACAGAGGAATATGTGTACACAAGGGGGGCAGAACATGTAGATTGCTTTGATGTGGTCTGTGCTTTTCACAAGGGCATGCATGATGGCCCAAGTGCATATGGACAGCTTCATACATAATGTATTAGGAACAGTCACTGTGGATCTCACTGCATCAGGCCCAAATCAACAGTAATTGTAATGGCAAACCTAACTGGCCAGTTTGCAACTGCTCTTTAAAATACCCCATCTTTCATGTTCATTTAGACATGTTTTGAACTGAGTATCTATTAACCTATTGCCTTTACAAATTCCAATGGGAATTCTGTATCTTTATCAGGGGATTGTAAACAACTTGAATCCCAAATCTGACTGTTTTGTTCACGTTGCTTGTCAGGTGAATGTGTGTTATGTTCCACTCTTTTCCTAATTTACCTGTGATGACATGTTCGATTTTACAGGACATGAGCATTAGCTCAGGTGCTGACACAGCAACATTACTTTGCTGTAGAGACATCAGTCTACCATGTCCTGTCCGATTTCAGCCTCCAGTCTGGAGAAGCACCTTGAAATTTATTTAGAGTTCAAATGAGCTGTTAGCACAAACCCATCCACTCCATTTCCTCTCTGTAGGATTGTTTTGGTCATGGATTGAATCTCTTAGGGATGTACAGTAGAATGGTCCCTGCATTAACACCTTCAGAATATTTAGTGTACAGACTACATTCATCTCCCTCGTCCATGGTAGATGTCTACAGTAGCCCTTAAGGGACAAAGTAGATATCCAAGGATGTACTGTAGGCTATGCAGAAGATGCTCTGGTTATTTCAGCCTGGTTCCTGTGGTAAGCACTAAGCAGACTGTTTGAGTTCCAGTTCCTCTTCCCATCAGGATCAGACAGAACACTAAGAGAAAGGTTAAGTCAACACAGGGGGCTATGCCAAGCCTCCAAGCCTCCAAGCCTCCAACACGTCTCTTCCCACTTAATACATTTCTTATGCTGATTTAATGAAGCTCACAAAGCTTTGCTGGGTTTTCATAAGATATTTCAGTTTTTTAATGAAATGGTAATAAGGCCAGACAGATGGAGAGAGGGAGAACCTGGGGAAGGGATGAGAGCACAAACGTAGAGGTGAGCAATCTCATTAAGGTGGATTGATATATCCCCATGAATCCACACCCCACACACACACACTGCTGCTAAATGATCCAAAATGGAAAGAAAAGTCCTAAATATTCTAATGAGAAGTGGTCAGATGATCAGGGATGTGGCCATACACACCAGTGCCCAGTTAAATGTAAAACAAACATCTAGAGGGCCGAGTGAACAAATTGACCTGAACACAGTGGGGATCATTCAATCTTTATTAACCCAGGAAGGTGGGGAGAAGAACATATTTGCATAATTATTTCAATAAAGCAATATAGAAGATATACCTAGGTAAAGGAGAGACACACATGGTTGTTGTCTGTGTGATTATAGGAATAGGCCCAGTTAGGGCTGCCCAGATGCTACAGACACTCCCTCTGTCCCTCTACAAAACACCATATAACCTCTGCAAAAACATTCTTTTGGATGGGGATTCATGCCTTTGCATTCACTAGTATAGCAGTACTACAAACTGCACATCCCAATGACCCAAGTCACTACTCTGGTGCTCCTGGGACTCTGTGTGTGAGTGCGTGTGTGTGTGTGTGTGTGTGTGTGTGTGTGTGTGTGTGTGTGTGTGTGTGTGTGTGTGTGTGTGTGTGTGTGTGTGTGTGTGTGTGTGTGTGTGTGTGTGTGTGTGTGTGTGTGTGTGTGTGTGTGTGTGTGTGTGTGTGTGTGTGTGTATGAGTGTGTGTGTATGAATGTGTCAGTGAGTGAGTGTATGAGTGTGAGAGAATGTGTGTGCGTGTGTGTGAGTGTGAGTGTGTAGGCTGCCTGGGCCTGGCAGAGGACTCTGGAGGCTGTGCTGTAAAGCTATCATCAGTGGTGGTGTCAGGGATTTGTAGCTTGTCACTGAGAGAGCTTCCTGTGACTCTGGGAAAGAACTGCTTATGGAGAGCCTTGCTCAGTGCAGTGTGTGTATGTGTTGTACTTTGTCCTTGCGGTATCTGGCTGTGTCTACGTAAGGTTGTTGTTGTGTATGTGTGTGTGTTGACTGGAAGTTGGTATATGTCATATAGCGTCTTTACTTCTTAGGGCCTCTGGCTGTCTTTGTGTGTTTGTTTTCAGAGGGTTTATACAGTACATGTCTATATTTGGTGTGCCAGTGCTTCTGTGGTGTCATTGTGTGTGTGTATCTCCGTAAATTTCCGAACGTTCATGTTTGGGCATGCCGCATATGTTCAATCTATTTTTGTCCACACATCGTGTGCAGTGCATGTCCTTATTGGCCAAGTGTAGCTGCATCTCTGTTGCTATTCATGTGGTTGAGTATGTGTGGTCCAGAGGAGGCTGGTGGAAGGCGCTATAGGAGGACAGGCTCATTGTGATGGCTGGAATGGAATCAATAGAACGGATCAAACATGTGGTTTGCAACTGACTGAGCTGTTTGATAACGTTCAATTTATTCCATTCTAGACATTACCATGAGCCTGTCCTCCTATAGCTCCTCCCACCAGCCTCCTCTGTTGTGGTCTCTCCTAAGATGGCTGCTGGCCCACTGCCGCGGAGAAAAGTTAATTCCAGAGCCAGCAGCCAGGAAGGAGAAGTGCATCATGGTCCAGCTCTCTGGCCCACTGAGGAAGGCATGGAGACACTTCTCATTGCTGTCACTCCTATTACCCTTCACACTACAGCCACGGCTGTTAACACTACAGGAGGCATGGTACATATTAAAGTTGTTGCTATCTTTTACTTTTTGAATGTCAATATTTCAGAGAATCTACGGAACGTGATAAATTACAGGAGTATATTGATGGAATCAGTTACTGTATCTACATATAGGTACAACAGACATATCAAATTGTCACTTTCCTCCTCAAAGACATGAATTCTATTGTATCCTTCTTTGAAGGTGAAGCTCATGGGGTGAGCTGTTTACCTCTGTCCTCTGTCCAGTACTTCCATCAGGAGTATGATGAGTTGGGATGAGTGGAGGTAGTTCAGTGCAGTCTGGCCAGGGCTGGGTCTCGTTGGTTTGCTGTGCCTACTGAACTAAACTCCCTATTCCTCTGCAGCTGCCTCTGCTCCACTGAGAGAGAGTGGGGCCCATCTGGTCCTGGTTGAGGGTTAAGTGAGAAGTGGTGCCAATATAAATAGCTGTGCATGATGTTTGTTTGCATAAATAGTTTTGAAAGGCTTCACTAGGAGTTTTGGGGCAGATTACCAAGGAAAAGTGGCGAGCCGCCTGAGGGGAAATAATCCTCGCTTGAGCTGACAGTTAGATTTGAGACTTCTTTTTTCAGAAATATTGTTTTGGGTTTCTTCAATCGTCTGGTTCCAGGAAGAGATGGACCGTGAACTCTTCAGAAGAGGCTGTGTGTGTTTAGAATGTGGGACGTGACAATAGACACTGATCGACTCATTCTCTTCTCATGCAGTGAGGCAGTGCTTGCTTCAATAACATCACTGATGTACTTTAAAAACCTCTTAAGGATCTGACCCTTTCATTTCTTCAATTTTCGCCTAAAATAACATACCCAAATATAACTGCCTGTAGCTCAGGACCTGAAGCAAGGATATGCATATTCAAATCAAATTATACTTTATTTGTCACATGTGCCGAATACAACAAGTGTAGACCTTACCATGAAATGCTTACTTACAATCCCTTAAACAATAGTGCAGTTCAAGAAGAGTTAAGAAAATATTTACCAAATAAACTGAAGTAAAAAATAAGGGGTGAAGTGACTATGCATAGATAATAAACAGCGAGTAGCAGCAGAATACAAAACAAATGGGGTGGGAGGGGGTAAATGTAATAGTCTGGTGGCCATTTGGTTAACTGTTCAGGAGTCTTATGGCTTGGGGGTAGAAGCTGTTGAGGAGCCTTTTGGTCCTAGACCTGGCGTTGGTACTTCTTACTGTGCGGTAGCAGAGAAAACAGTCTATGACTTGGGTGACTGGAGCATCTGACAATTGTATGGGTTTTCCTCTGACACTACCTATTATATAGGTCCTGGATTGCAGGAAGCTTGGCCCCAGTGATGTACTGGGCCGTACGCACTACCCTCTGTAGTGCCTTGCGGTCAGATGCCGAGCAGTTGCCATACCAGGCGGTGATGCAACCGGTCAGGATGCTCTCGATGGTGCAGCTGTAGAACTTTTTGAGTATCTGGGGACCCATGCCAAATCTTTTTTGATACGATTTGAAAGGAAACACTTTGAAGTTTGTGGAAATTTGAAATTAATGTAGGAGAATATAACAAATTAGATCTGGTAAAAGATATTATATATATTTTTTTCATCTTTGAAATGAAAGAGAAAGGCCATAATGCATTATTCCAGCCCAGGTGCAATTTAGATTTTAGACACTAGATGGCAGCAGTGTATGTGCAAAGTTTTAGACTGATCCAATGAATCATTAAATATCTGTTCAAATTTTGTATCAAGACTGCCCAAGTGTGCCTAATTGCGTTATTAATACTTTTTCAAGTTTATATAACTCTTCTGCCTGCGGTTATGGAACCCCTAACTGTCCCAGACCTGCTGTTTTCAACTCTTAATGATCGGCTATGAAAAGCCAACTGAGATTTATTCCTGATTATTATTTGACCATGCTTGTCATTTATGAACATTTTGAAAATCTTGGCTCTCTCTAATTTTCTCCTTCTCTCTTTCTTTCTCTCGGAGGACCTGGGCCCTAGGACCATGCGTCGGGACTGCCGCCCGTGGTGACTCCTTGCTGTCCCCAGTCCGCCTGGCCTTGCTGCTATTCCAGTTTCAGCTGTTCTGCCTGCGGTTATGGAACCGCCACCTGTCCCAGACCTGTTGTTTTTCAACTCTTAATGATCAGCTATGAAAAGCCAACTGAAAATTATTCATGATTATTATTTATGCCAGCAGCATACCACCCTGCATACCACTGCTGGCTTGCTCCTGAAGCTAAGCAGGGTTGGTCCTGGTCAGTCCCTGGATGGGAGACCAGATGCTGCTGGAAGTGGTGTTGGAGGGCCAGTAGGAGGCACTCTTTCCTCTGGTCTAAAAAATATCCCAATGCCCCAGGGCAGTGATTGGGGACACTGCCCTGTGTAGGGTGCCGTCTTTCGGATGGGACGTTAAACGGGTGTCCTGACTCTCTGAGGTCATTAAAGATCCCATGGCACTTATCGTAAGAGTAGGGGTGTTAACCCCGGTGTCCTGGCTAAATTCCCAATCTGGCCCTCAAACCATCATGGTCACCTAATAATCCCCAGTTTACAATTGGCTCATTAATCCCCCTCCTCTCCCCTGTAACTATTCCCCAGGTCGTTGCTGCAAATGAGAACGTGTTCTCAGTCAACTTACCTGGTAAAATAACGGTAAAATAAAATAAATAAAAAATTTGACCATGCTTGTCACTTATGAACATTTTTGAACATCTTGGCATAGTTCTGTTATAATCTCCACCCGGCACAGCCAGAAGAGGACTGGCCACCCCTCATAGCCTGGTTCCTCTCTAGGTTTCTTCCTAGGTTTTGGCCTTTCTAGGGAGTTTTTCCTAGCCACCGTGCTTCTACACCTGCATTACTAGCTGTTTGGGGTTTTAGGCTGGGTTTCTGTACAGCACTTCGAGATATTAGCTGATGTACGAAGGGCTATATAAAATAAAATTGATTGATTGATAATTGTCAGAGCTGCTAGGAGTACTGGGTGGAGGAGTCAAGCGCAGAGAGCAGGGTTTCAAGAAAGTGGATTTATTCTCCAGTTGACAGGGAAAACGATCATGCCTTAAATACACGGGCGCATGAAAAATGAGTCCAAAAACACCGGACTAAACTGTCCAGAGAAAATAATAAAATCCACATAACAATCTAACACCAAATAACAGATAAACAAGCCCGCACAAAAGCCAGCGGGCTACCTGCCCTTAAATAGCCTACCCCCCAAACTAAACTCAAAACAGGTGCACCCAATCAGCCCAAACTAACAGAAACAAAAGAAAAAGAATCGATGGCAGCTAGTAGGCCGGTGACGACGACCGCCGAGCGCCGCCCGAACAGGAAGAGGCACCATCTTCGGCGGGATTCGTGACAATAATTGTGCACTCTCCTCAAACAATAGCATGGTATTCTTTCACTGTAATAGCTACTGTAAATTGGACAGTGCAGTTACATTAACAAGAATTCAAGCTTTCTACCCATATCAGATATGTCTATGTTCTGGGACTTTTTTTGTTACTTACAACCTCGTACTAATTCCATTAGCCTACATCAGCTCAACCGTCCCGCGGGGGACACCGATCCCGTAGAGGTACTTTAACACATGCTAGAAACTTCCATAAAATAAAAAAGGGCAATATAAGAAAAAAATATATAAGAAAAAAATATATTTGACAAAAAGAGAGTTCAGGTCCCTTCTTTTCCCGTTGATTTTGGTTTTGAGGTTAAAGACACACCAAAGGAAGGAAAACACAGTTATGTAGGGATGTGAATTAGGCTGGTGTTACACAGGAGAAACATGTTGGCAGAGATTTATCTAACATTATCACAACACACATTTCTGTTTAGATTTTTTGTTGTGGTTTTGAAATAAGTACAAGACACCCAATTGGTAGTCATCATCACTTTACTGTGGTTATTTTACAGGTCTGAGAAAACTGACCTGACTGCTTTCATGTGCAGGTAAGTGTGCCGGCTCAGGGATAACTGCTACCAGACCAACAGAGTCCTGTGTAGGCAATATGTAGACACCCAAGCTCCACCCCCAGCATCAGCCTTAAACCCCAGCCCAGCCCTCTACCCAAGCCCTGTCCTCAGCCTCAGCCCCAGGCCTAAACACCAGCCCCAGCCCTATACCTCAGCCATGTCCTCAGCCTCAGTCCTGTTCTATACTCAGCCCTAGCACTATACCCAGCCCCAGCCCTATACTCATCCCCAGCACTATACTCATCCCTAGCCCTATACTTAGCCCCAGACCTACACTCAGCCCCAGCCCTATACCCAAGCACAGTCCTCAGCCCCAGTGTATACCCCAGCCCTATACCCCAGCACTGTCCTCAGCCCAAGGCTATACCCCAGCCCTATACCCCCAGCCCTGTCCTCAGCCCCAGTGCTATAATCCAGCCCTATACCCCAGCCCTGTCCTCAGCCCCAGTGCTATACTCCAGCTCTATACCCCAGCCCTCTCCTCAGCCCCAGTGCTATACCCCAGCCCTATACCCCAGCCCTGTCCTCAGCCCCAGTGCTACACTCCAGCCCTATACCACAGCCCTGTCCTCAGTCCCAGTGCTATACCCCAGCCCTATACCCCAGCCCTGTCCTCAGCCCCAGTGCTACACTCCAGCCCTATACCACAGCCCTGTCCTCAGTCCCAGTGCTATACCCCAGCCCTATACCCCAGCCCTGTCCTCAGCCCCAGTGCTATACTCCAGCCCTATACCCCAGCCCTGTCCTCAGCCCCAGTGCTATACTCCAGCTCTATACCCCAGCCCTCTCCTCAGCCCCAGTGCTATACCCCAGCCCTATACCCCAGCCCTGTCCTCAGCCCCAGTGCTACACTCCAGCCCTATACCACAGCCCTGTCCTCAGTCCCAGTGCTATACCCCAGCCCTATACCCCAGCCCTGTCCTCAGCCCCAGTGCTACACTCCAGCCCTATACCACAGCCCTGTCCTCAGTCCCAGTGCTATACCCCAGCCCTATACCCCAGCCCTGTCCTCAGCCCCAGTGCTATACTCCAGCCCTATACCCTAGCCCTGTCCTCAGCCCCAGTGCTATACTCCAGCCCTATACCCCAGCCCTGTCCTCAGCCCCAGTGCTATACTCCAGCCCTATACCCCAGCCCTGTCCTCAGCCCCAGTGCTATACTCTAGCCCTATACCCCAGCCCTGTCCTCGGCCCCAGTGCTATACCCCAGCCATCCCCCAGCAGGATGAAACAGCATTTCCACCAATGACAGTTGAATCGGCCAGGCCTCTGGTTCTGGTTTGCTGCACACAGGCACAGGAGGTTCCTCTATGGTTGACTTCAAACTCAATCCAGATGGTGCTAAAAATATTCCCTCCTCTGCTCCTCCACACATTTGTTCCTCTTCGTCTCCTGCTTGTCTCCCCCCACGTCATGTCAACCCACAGAACTTAATGATGCTTTATTTCCATGTTTTTTGACAAAGGCCTGACTCCCTGCTCTTGTCCCCCCCTATAACCTAATGGGTCTGGTCTTTAGGATCTTTACCCACTTGTGTCTGACATGATCTCCATTCCTCTTCAAGACAACCTGATCTGCTGCCTATAGTAGTCTGTGATTTATATCATGGCTGACATCTGGGATGACCTAATCACATGTGCTCTGCTCAACTGGCATGATTTGGAAACGAAGCCTGAATTTCTGAGGATTTTACGTCTACCAGTACTGTTTTATTGTTACTAAAAGAGTCACTCTAAACCTCATGCTTTAAAATGTTCAGACAAAAGTGAGAACTTCTTGTCATAAAATGACACCAGTTTGCATATCCCTCCACATGCCCAATGTGTCTATGTGGAGGTTAGCAGGGAGAATAGGCCAATTCTGTCTAATTCTGAACAGAATACTGGCATGGTTCTATGCTAATGAAATCCAGCAGGACTGTCATTCCTATGTCTCAGAACAATGTTATGCATTTTCCCTTCCCCAGTCTCTGCTACAGTTCAGTCAGATTGCCACTTGGACATGGTTATTTCATTTCAGTTACATTTTTCCATTCAAATCACATGCACTATCTACAACAAGGCCTGACCAAAGTTATTTCCCTCCCTCCACTGTTTGTCAAATCTGGGTCTGCCTAAAAATGGAGGGCTCCTTTAAATCCATCCAACTTAGAAGCAGATGTTACGTAGCTGCCAACATCAAAAGGTCTTGCTAAATGTAAGAAAGGTGAAATCATATACCTTTGATGCCGGGGATGCTGGTTATTGTAAAGTAGTTTCTGAACATCGGTTTCTAGCCTGAACCCTGACCTTGGCCTCACAGCGAATACATCATCAGATTTCAAAACCAGCTTCAGCTTTTGGTTGTTAGTGCTAATTTCTGATTTGCAGATTGTCATGCTTACTTTGGAGAGAGCAGGGGTTGGATCGGATCTCAAGGCCCCCCCGCCTCTATTTGCAATGGGTGTATCCATATAAGAGGGGTCTCCTTGAAATGCAATACCACTGCTTTTAACATGTTATTCTGTTCAAGATATTTTCATCTTCTGAAGTTAAGAGATCTAGATTGTAGACATTTCTGTCCATTTATCTCAAGGATAGGAGCATATTAGTGGACAACTCTTGGGTGGATAGAGATAGAGAAGAAGAGAGAGAAAGAGAAGGAGGGAGGAGAGAGAGAAGGAGGGAGAGAGAGAGAAAATGAGGGAGGGAGAAGGAGGAAGAGAGAAGCAGAGGGAGGAGAGAGATAGAGAAGGAGGGAGAGAGAGAGAAGCAGAGAGGGAGGAGAGAGAGCGAAGGAGAGATGAGGAAGAGAGAGAGGTAGGGAGAGAGAAGACAATATGAATGGAGAGAGGGATAGAGGCACAAAGGAGAGTACCTAGCATTCCTCTGAAATATATGGTGAATGAGAAATGGGAAAACAAGCAGACACAGTCTGAGTCAGTGGAGGTTGGAGAACACCTCTTTGGTACCCTGCTTAAATTCCAAGTGTCAAACACCACTGTCATCTAGAGGTGTTGAGAGTAAACAGATAGTTACCTTGGGGCTACTTGGTAGGGGGAACACACCCATGATGTAGACATGTTTCACCATAACACGCATCACACTGACAAACTGGGACATTTTCTAAAAGAATAGTACAGCAACAGAAAATGTGAATTATTATGTTGATTATAATTAATGGACATTTGTGAAGGGCTTAATACATTGTTCGTTAGGGCAAACCAGGTCTGAAATTTCAAAGTGGAAATGACTCCTTTTTAAAACTCAAATATGCTACAAATGTGCATTTCCTGCTGTGCAGGAAAATCCTCAGCAACAAAAGAGTGTATCACCAGGGCTGTGTTGCAAATCGCATCCTATCCCCAATATAATACATCCTTTTTGACCAGTCCTGTGGGCCCTGTAGTGCACTACATAGGGCATAGGGTGCTATTTGGGACATAGACCAGGGTTCTAGCAGAACGTGGAGGCAGGAGCTAGCTGGTAACACTATGTCCTGTGTTCTGCTGTGTTCTCCACATGGTTTCCCTGTGTCTATGTCGGATCTTACCATGGACTTTTTACTTGACTGAGATGTATGTTCTATGCTGACTACAGTCTGTCTATGTCTCTCCTTGGTGGGATGCTGTTCAGTATGTCTGGAGCGTTCATGGTGTGCTGACTGTGGTACGGTGTGTGTGTGTCTCTCTGTGCATGGTACATGTGTGTATGTGTGAGTGTGTTTGACCTCTGTCAATGTGAGTGCAGAGGCAGAGGGAGAGGAGAGCTGCACCACTGTGCTGTGTGGTCCTCTAATCTGTTCACTTAGCCCGGGCTTTGGAGCTTGCTGTGCTTCACTACATCTCAAGCTCCCTCATCACAAACTCTTGGCACTGACCCCACTCAGCCCAGAGACTGTACTCTGTGTGCTTTATAATGGCCTGGCCTCTGTGTGGGTTCAGCCAGACTAGACTGTCTCTGTGTATGTTTAGTTTAGCCTTTCCTGGCCTCTGTGTGGGTTCAGCCAGACTAGACTGTCTCTGTGTATGTTTAGTTTAGCCTTGCCTGGCCTCTGTGTGGGTTCAGCCAGACTAGACTGTCTCTGTGTATGTTTAGTTTAGCCTTGCCTGGCCTCTGTGTGGGTTCAGCTAGGCTAGAAGGTCTCTGTGTGTGTTTAGCCTGGCCTCTGTGTGCATTCAGTAAGACTAGACTGTCTCTGTGTGTGTTTAGCCTGGTCTGGCCTCTATTTACTGTGAATCAGTCCACTCTTGGCTCTGTATTTGGTTCATGACTCTAACAGAGATCCAAATGTTAATTTAATTGAGTCACACATACTGTATGTATGTATAGTTTTATGAACACCAGCGACATATGGCTGGAACTTCAATCTGTGAAATGAGCAACATACTTAAATCTGAGTTTTACCCAGTGTAGGAGTACTGACCAGTGTGTTACTCTGTGGTTTCATCACAATGGGGAGAATCAATCTGAAAATCCCATTATTTCCGTCTGGTCTGGTCAGCAGTGTGTTGCATGTCTAGTTTGTTCTCTGCTGCTGGGGAATTACTTCCTCCTCCCATCCACCCTCCCTCATCGCAGAAAAGGCCTCCACATGATCAATAAGTAAAGGGCAGCGCAATTCTAAGATGTAAAGATTTTTCTTTAGAGGACTGGGCCTCCAGTGTGAGATTACAGAGCATCTCTTTGTTAGGCTGCCGGGGCAGAGGATAGGACAGATGAAGCCTTACAGACGAACTAGGAAGGAGATCCCATCCCAGCCTGTGAATATTTTACACCACAGTGGACCGAGAGAAACCTACCCACCGTGTGTACTCCAACAGTCTTTAATTCATCAAAGCAGGCCTTTACATGAAAGGGCTGGTTAAACTTTGATGGAGGGTGAATAAGGAGAGATGTGTAGACAGATGGTTAGAAAGGCAGACAGACAGACGCATACAGACAGATTGACAGGCAGACAGGCAGACAGACTGACAGACAGACACATTTCTGAAAACTCTCATATTGGCTGGTCTGGTCAGAAATTCATGATGTTTTGAACATCCTCACTTGAACATGACTGGTCAGGACGGTAGATAGTGACCATCAATGACTCTTGTGGTAATTGTTGAGGTTATCATTAATATCCTACGGTCCATGTTCCTGTAGTTATCGTTGTGTTAACTGAGATATAGACAGCCATTCCTCAGATGTTTCACTGACAGGTATGTCAGACTCACAGCCCAGAGGATTGTGGAAACCAACTACATGTCTCTCACTCATTTCACTAATTATGCAAGAGCCTCAATCACTTACTCAATTTGACATTTTAATATCAATAAATATCAACTTGCCTCAGTGAGTTTATCAGTCGTGTTAGAAGTCTATGGAAATAGTGTAATAAAGGCCTCTGAGCCTGTGGATCCCTGTTTCTTCTTTTCTTTTAGCTGTCAGATAGCACGAGATGTTACTGAGGAAGTGTGTCTTCCTTTGAACCTGAATCGAAGGTAACCTGAAACCATGCACTTGGTGCACAGTAGACAGGACTAATGATGAGATGGTTAATGTTGAAGTGTCACATAGCCCCATTTTGTGTCCTGTGTGTGTGCATGTGTGCGCGCGTGTGTGCGTGTGCATATGTCCTTGCAAGCATGCATGTATGCCTGCGTGTGCTTCCGTATGTGTTTCAGACCGTTGGTGGATAGTCATTGGGGACAGAGCTGGGTCTGAGGCTGAGACAGTAACCTCATAGCCCCTGGTCTCCCTTAGGGTGTGGTGGTCCTTGCCCCAGGCTTATCACTTCACACGCTGCTAGCTCTGACTGGCGCTTCCTGAACCCCTCTCCCTCCTTCTCATCCCCCCGTCACGCCTCTTCCTCATTGGGCTGTCTGCACGCTGGTTTGGTGTGTGTGTTTGGGGGTGCTCCCTCCATGCAGGATGCAGGGTCTGTGTTCCAACTGTGGTCAGATAGCAGGGCTGTGATAACCTCTGCAGTGTATGATAACCTCTACTGAGTTCTGCCCCGCCAGCTGACATGGACCAGATGTCATTCTGACCCTATCTCCTTGGGAACGGGGAAAGGGAACAGGAAAGACAGGGGGGGGGGGGGGGGGGGCTGGCTAACTGTCAACATTGGACGGTCCCTGGGAAGGTGTGATGTGATGCTGCAAAACACACATATGAGCTGAGGTAAATGACTGGAAGAGGTAGTGAGGCAGGCATTTTGAGCTGCTAGTCTGTTTTTGTGACTTTGCCAATGGCAGTGGTGTTGTTGAAACATTTTATATTATCAACTCTTAACCCTAACAAGGTATTAGAAAACATTTACCCACCCTCTCCCCCCAGTCATATTACCCACAATATCAGAATGAATGTCTTTGGACAAGGCATGGCCGCCACTTCTAACCCCCCTCACACACCAGCCTCCTGCGGCGCAGGGCCTCATAGAGGGGACCTTAGTGCTGTGATCTCATTGTCATTCTGACCCAATGGTGAGAAGAGGAGGCACAGCGCCTTCCCAATGCAGGACAGACAGGTCACCCTCAACACACACACACTGGACCGAGCAAGGCTTTCCACACAGTCAGGCCAGTCAGGAGATGTGGATGTTGGGAGACAGAGGCCAGTGGCCTCCCCTGACCCACACTTCCTCCAGGGAGATAGCCAGACCTCTGGTAACTGTCAGTGTGTCTTCCAGACCTCCACACCAGACCCCTGGGATGCCCGGCATGGTGGGAATCCTGCCTTATTTTTATTCCTTTCTCTCTCCACACAGCCCTCCTGCTTTCATTCGCTCTCCACACAGCCCTCCTGCTTTCTTTCTCTCTCCACACAGGCCTCCTGCTTCCTTTCTCTTTCCACACAGCCCTCCTGCTTTCTTTCTCTCTCCACACAGGCCTCCTGCTTTCTTTCTCTTTCCACACAGCCCTCCTGCTTTCTTTCTCTTTCCACACAGCCCTCCTGCTTTCTTTCTCTCTCCACACAGGCCTCCTGCTTTCTTTCTCTCTACACACAGCCCTCCTGCTTTCTTTCTCTCTCCACACAGGCCTCCTGCTTTCTTTGTCTCTCCACACAACCCTCCTGCTTTCTTTCTCTCTCCACACAGCCCTCCTGCTTTCTGTCTCTCCACACAGCCCTCCTGCTCTCTTTGTCTCTCCACACAACCCTCCTGCTTTCTTTCTCTCTCCACACAACCCTCCTGCTTTCTTTGTCTCTCCACACAGCCCTCCTGCTTTCTTTCTCTTTCCACACAGCCCTCCTGCTTTCTTTCTCTCTCCACACAGGCCTCCTGCTTTCTTTCTCTCTCCACACAGCCCTCCTGCTTTCTTTCTCTCTCCACACAGGCCTCCTGCTTTCTTTGTCTCTCCACACAACCCTCCTGTTTTCTTTCTCTTTCCACACAGCCCTCCTGCTTTCTTTCTCTCTCCACACAACCCTCCGGCTTTCTTTCTCTCTCCACACAACCCTCCTGCTTTCCTTCTCTCTCCACACAGCCCTCCTGCTTTCTTTCTCTTTCAAACAACCATCCTGCGTTCTTTCTCTTTCCACACAACCCTCCTGCTTTCCTTCTCTCTCCACACAACCCTCCTGCTTTCTTTCTCTCTCCACACAACCCTCATGCTTTCTTTCTCTCTCCACACAGGCCTCCTGCTTTCTTTCTCTTTCCACACAGCCCTCTTGCTTTCTTTCTCTCTCCACACAGCCCTCCTGCTTTCTTTCTCTCTCCACACAACCCTCCTGCTTTCTTTCTCTCTCCACACCACCCTCCTGCTTTCCTTCTCTCTCCACACAGCCCTCCTGCTTTCTTTCTATCTCCACACAGCCCTCCTGCTTTCTTTCTCTCTCCACACAACCCTCCTGCTTTCCTTCTCTCTCCACACAGCCCTCCTGCTTTCTTTCTTTCACACAACCATCCTGCTTTCTTTCTCTCTCCACACAGCCCTCCTGCTTTCTTTCTCTCTCCACACAACCCTCCTGCTTTCTTTCTCTTTCCACACAACCCTCCTGCTTTCCTTCTCTCTCTCTCCACACAACCCTCCTGCTTTCTTTCTCTCTACACACAACCCTCCTGCTTTCTTTCTCTCTCCACACCACCCTCCTACTTTCTTTCTCTCTCCACACAACCCTCCTGCTTTCCTTCTCTCTCCACACAGCCCTCCTGCTTTCTTTCTCTTTCACACAACCATCCTGCTTTCTTTCTCTCTCCACACAGCCCTCCTGCTTTCTTTCTCTCTCCACACAACCCTCCTGCTTTCTTTCTCTCTCCACACAGCCCTCCTGCTTTCTTTCTCTCTCCACACAACCCTCCTGCTTTCTTTCTCTCTCCACACAACCCTCCTGCTTTCCTTCTCTCTCCACACAGCCCTCCTGCTTTCTTTCTCTTTCACACAACCATCCTGCGTTCTTTCTCTTTCCACACAACCCTCCTGCTTTCCTTCTCTCTCCACACAACCCTCCTGCTTTCTTTCTCTCTCCACACAACCATCCTGCTTTCTTTCTCTCTCCACACAGCCCTCCTGCTTTCTTTCTCTCTCCACACAACCCTCCTGCTTTCTTTCTCTTTCCACACAACCCTCCTGCTTTCCTTCTCTCTCTCTCCACACAACCCTCCTGCTTTCTTTCTCTCTACACACAACCCTCCTGCTTTCTTTCTCTCTCCACACCACCCTCCTGCTTTTTTTCTCTCTCCACACAACCCTCCTGCTTTCCTTCTCTCTCCACACAGCCCTCCTGCTTTCTTTCTCTTTCACACAACCATCCTGCTTTCTTTCTCTCTCCACACAGCCCTCCTGCTTTCTTTCTCTCTCCACACAACCCTCCTGCTTTCTTTCTCTCTCCACACAGCCCTCCTGCTTTCTTTCTCTCTCCACACAACCCTCCTGCTTTCTTTCTCTCTCCACACAACCCTCCTGCTTTCCTTCTCTCTCCACACATCCCTCCTGCTTTCTTTCTCTTTCACACAACCCTCCTGCGTTCTTTCTCTTTCCACACAACCCTCCTGCTTTCCTTCTCTCTCCACACAACCCTCCTGCTTTCTTTCTCTCTCCACACAACCCTCCTGCTTTCTTTCTCTCTCCACACCACCCTCCTGCTTTCTTTCTCTTTCCACACAGCCCTCTTGCTTTCTTTCTCTCTCCACACAACCCTCCTGCTTTCTTTCTCTTTCCACACAACCCTCCTGTATTCTTTCTCGTTCCACACAGCCCTCCTGCTTTCTTTCTCTCTCCACACAACCATCCTGCTTTCTTTCTCTCTCCACACCACCCTCCTGCTTTCCTTCTCTCTCCACACAGCCCTCCTGCTTCCTTTCTCTCTCCACACAGCCCTCCTGCTATCTTTCTCTCTCCACACAACCCTCCTGCTTTCCTTCTCTCTCCACACAGCCCTCCTGCTTTCTTTCTCTTTCACACAACCATCCTGCTTTCTTTTTCTCTCCACACAGCCCTCCTGCTTTCTTTCTCTCTCCACACAACCCTCCTGCTTTCTTTCTCTTTCCACACAACCCTCCTGCTTTCCTTCTCTCTCTCTCCACACAACCCTCCTGCTTTCTTTCTCTCTCCACACAACCCTCCTGCTTTCTTTCTCTCTCCACACAACCCTCCTGCTTTCTTTCTTTTTCCACACAACCCTCCTGCTTTCTCTCTCTCTCCTCACAACCCTCCTGCTTTCTTTCTCTCCCCGCTGCTGCTTTCCCCTCAGTCGAGATGAATGAAAACCAGGCCTGCCGGGAAAGAGTGTTCCTCCTCCTCATCTTCCTCTTCCTCCCCCTCCTCCTTCTCACTTCTTTCTCATAACCCCTCCCTCCTTCCCTTTCTCTCAGCCGGTGGGTCGATAGTGTTAATTGGCCGCTCCGTCACCAGTGTATTGATTGTGACCACTAATAAAAGGACTATTGATTGGCACTTTGTTTAACACTGGCCCGTGTGGTTTACCCTGCCCTCTAATGCTATTCCTACAGCAACAATTTCCTGTTCCTCTCTTTCTTAATGTCATAAATTATGTCAGTCGATTAGGGAGATTTTTCTTCCTCCTCTTTCCTCTTATTTTCCTGAATGAATGCAGAGAGGATTTTGAGGAGATGGAGGTCCTCAAACAGTTGAGAACATGGACTGCTGATAGTGATCAACGCACGCGCTGGTTGTTTGAAATGTCTGTCTGAAGCAACGGCCTGTTCCTGGTCCACAGTGACTTCCTGCTTCCTGTGTGCTCTCTAGTACTAGTCTTCTCTCACAGGCTGACATGCTGATGTCACTGGAGAAACTAGTCCCTCCTCACTTTGAGTTTTAATGTATGTCTGTACATGTGTTGTTGTTGTTGCCATGTGTTATGAAGGCAACAGCCCTAACTGATAGGCCACAAGGATATACAGATATACATAACTATTTCATGTTATGATTTGTGTTTGGTTATTAAACAAATAAACCTTTTCTTTATTCACCCAGAGCACAGAGAACATTCACGTCATGGAGGTGAAAGACATTGTGAAATATCCTGAACATGAACTCTCAATATCAAATGTTACTGTAATGAACCATGGTGCCATATCTCGGAGAAGGATCCTGAAGCATTAGCAAGTCAACGCCAGGTCTCCTGAGAGACACGCTGAAACCTGGAAAAGGTTGTAAGTACCTCGGCGCTGGATTTAATTATCCCCATTAAATATTCAATGATCAATACAATTTGTTTTAGCCGATCAATAGGTGCCTGCACCTGAAAAGGACAATGTGCATAAGTTGCTATTTGCATTTCAAAGCAGCTTGTGTCACGTGGCCTCATAGGAAATCCATACCATTTTGTACGGCTGTATTTCATATTTATCTGTTTTATCTTCTTATTGCTGACTGCTATTGATCCTAGCCTCTTTATTTACTGCTGTGGAAACTGTCCAGGGTTTAAAGTGTCAAAATGTTTTTAAGGAAAGCCAATTTGCTTCTCTGTCCCTCTCTCTCTCTCTCTCTCTCTCTCTCTCTCTCTCTCTCTCTCTCTCTCTCTCTCTCTCTCTCTCTCTCTCTCTCTCTCTCTCTCTCTCTCTCTCTCTCTCTCTCTCTCTCTCTCTCTCTCTCTTTCTTTCTTTCTTTCTCTCTGTCTCTCTCTCTCTGTCTCGGTCTCTCTCTCTGTCTCTCTCTCTCTTTTTTTAATTTTTCTTTCTTTCTTTCTTTCTTTCTTTCTTTCTTTCTTTCTCTAACACCCCTCTTCGCCACCTTTCCCCCTCTCTCTCCATTCCTCTCAGTAGAAGTGAAAATTAAAACCTGTCATCATCCCAACCATACACAGCTCAGTGCTCGCTGCTGGGGTGAATCTGCAACATTATTCAAATAAAGTATCTGTGTGGTGCCATGGGGAATACTGCCGTGCCGAGCCACTTCTCAACAAACCCCTTCTGCCTAACCCTTCAACAAGGCTTGTTCCCGCCGGAGTCCTATTTTGTTCACCTGCACATCCTCTAATGGGATGTTTTTCACTAGCTCTTAATTGTTTAGAGAAGACAAATTTAGCCAGGTTCAGGTTCAAGCATACACCAACGACACCGTGGAGCACAACATGCTGGGGTCTAGCCGCTTCCTTGATCATCTACTGTAGTTACTCACCTGCTGCAGGTTGATAGTGAGGCTGTTTGATCTTGGTCAAAATACTTTTCTGCCTCTGTCTCTGCCTCTCTCTCTTTCCTTCTCTTCCACTCTGTCTGTCTGTCTGTCTGTCTGTCTGTCTGTCTGTCTGTCTGTCTGTCTGTCTGTCTGTCTGTCTCTCTCTCTTTTCTTAATTTTTTCCCCTGGTAATCCCCCCAGTTCCTATCCCAAGGTGAGGTATAGTCCGGTAGTTCTGTATTCCCGTAATCCTGTAGTCCTCTAGTCATGTAGTCCTATAGTCCTATAGTCCTATAGTCATGTAGTACATTTACATTTACATTTAAGTCATTTAGCAGACGCTCTTATCCAGAGCGACTTACAAATAGTACCATGGCCATGTGGTCATGTAGTCCTGTAGTTCTGTAGTCCTCTAGTCATGTAGTCCTGTAGTATGTAGTCATGTACTCCTGTAGTGCTGTAGTCCTGTAGTCCCGTAGTCATGTAGTCATGTTGCCCCATAGTCCTTTAGTCAGACAGTGTAGCTGTAGTTATAGTGTAGAGAGAGAAGGCTGGGTCGTTCTAGTGTAGAGAGATGAGGCGAAAGGCTGGGTAATAATCATATAAAACGGCGCCGGAAGAAGTTTGGCAGCAGTTTTACGGGATGTGCATATCTTTAACTTCTCTAGGATAGGCCAAAATCCAGAAAAAATGTAGCGCGCCAAATTCAAATATTTTACTATAAAAATCAATCTTTCATGGAATCACACATGAAAGACACCAAATTAAAGCTACACATGTTGTGAATCCAGCCAACATGTCTGATTTAAAAAAGGATTGATGGGGAAAGCACACCAAACAATTATGTTAGCTCAGTATATAGCCACAGAAAAACAGAGCCATTTTCCCAGCAAAAGATAGTAGTAACAAAAACCAGAAATAGAGATAAAATTAATCACTAACATTTGAACATCTTCATCAGATGACACTCATATGACATCATGTTACACAATACATTTATGTTTTGTTCGATAATGTGCATATTTATATCCACAAATCTCGGTTTACATTGGCGCCATGTTCAGAAATGCCTCCAAAATATCTGGAGTAATTACAGAGAGCCACGTCAAATAACAGAAATACTCATCATAAACTTTGATGAAAGATACATGTTTTACATATAATTAAAGATACACTTGTTCCTAATGCAACCGCTGTGTCAGATTTAAAAAAAACTTTACGTAAAAAGCACACCATGCAATAATCTGAGACGGCGCTCAGATGTAACAACATTTCTCCGTCATGTTGGAGTCAACAGAAATACGAAATTACATGAGAAATATTCCCCTCCCCTTATCTTCATCAGAATGCAGTGCCAGGAATCCTAGTTCCACAATAAATCATTGTTTTGTTTGATAATGTCCATTAGTTATGTCCAATTAACTAATTTTGCTAGCATGTGTAGTACACGTGTCCAAACACTGGTGCAGATGCAGGCAGACGAAAACTTCAAAAAGTTATATTCCAGGTCGAATAAACTGGTCAAACTTAGTAGAGAATCAATCTTCAGGATGTTGTTATCATTTATATCCAATAAGGTTCCAACCGGAGAATTATTTTCAGTCTCTATAAGTAATGGAATGCAAGGCGATATAATGAGGAAAGCGCGTGACCAAGAACTGGCAATCTGCCAGACTACTGACTCGTTCCCCTCCCATCCAGTCCCACAACACAGCATAAGCTTCATTCCACGTTCTACTGACTGTTGACATCTAGTGGAAGGCGTATGAAGTGCAAACAGATCCATATATTACAGGGAATTGAATAGGCGAAGACTTTAACAACGACCACTCTCAAAATTTTCACTTCCTGAGTGTTTTCTATCCAATAGTAATAATAATATGCATATATTAGCATTCGGGACAGAGTAGGAGGCAGTTCACTATGGGCACGAAATTCATCCAAACGTGAAAATGCTGCCCCCTATACCAAAGAAGTTACACAACAGCTGGTGCACGAAATCTAAGGATGTCTCTAGATTTTGCTCACCTGAAGTAGAGTATCTTATGATAAACTGCAGACCACACAATTTGCCAAGAAAGTTTTCATCTATTCCTTTCGTGGCTGTTTATTTACCACCACAGATGGATGCTGGCACTAGGACTGCACTCAGTCAGCTGTATAAGGAAATAAGCAAACAGGAAACTGCTCACCCATAGGAGGCACTCCTAGTGGCCGGAGACTTTAATGCAGGACAACTTAAATCAGTTCAACCAAATTTCTATCAACATGTTAAATGTGCAACCAGAGGAAAAACAATCAGCTGTTCCAGACGACTGTGTGATCACGCTCTCCATAGCAGATGTGAGTAAGAACTTTAAACAGATCAACATTCACAAGGCTGCAGGGCCAGACGGATTACCGAGATGTGTGCTCCAGGCATGTGCTGACCAACTGGCAGGTGTCTCCACTGACATTTTCAACATGTCCCTGATTGAGTCTGTAATACCAATGTGTTTCAAGCAGACCACCATAGCCTCTGTGCCAAAGAACACTAAGGCAACCTGCCTAAATGACTACAGACCCGTAGCACTCGCGTCCGTAGCAGTGCATTTATTTATTTATTTATTTATCCGTTATTTTACCAGGTAAGTTGACTGAGAACACGTTCTCATTTGCAGCAACGACCTGGGGAATAGTTACAGGGGAGAGGAGGGGGATGAGTGAGCCAATTGTAAACTGGGGATTATCAGGTGACCGTGATGGTTGAGGGCCAGATTGGGAATTTAGCTAGGACACCGGGGTTAACACCCCTACTCTTACGATAAGTGCCATGGGATCTTTAATGTCCTCAGAGAGTCAGGACACCCGTTTAACGTCCCATCCGAAAGACGGCACCCTACACAGAGCAGTGTCCCCAATCACTGCCCTGGGGCATTGGGATCTTTGTTTAGACCAGAGGAAAGAGTGCCTCCTACTGGCCCTCCAACACCACTTCCAGCAGCATCTGGTCTCCCATCCAGGGACTGACCAGGACCAACCCTGCTTAGCTTCAGAAGCAAGCCAGCAGTGGTATGCAGGGTGGTATGCTGCATTGAAAGGCTGGTAATGGCTCACATCAACACCATTATCCGAGAAACCCTAGACCCACTCCAATTTGCATACCGCCCAAACAGATCCACAGATGATGCAATCTCTATTGCACTCCACACTGCTCTTTCTCACCTGGACAAAAGGAACACCTACGTGAGAATGCTATTCATTGACTACAGCTCAGCGTTCAACACCATAGTACCTTCAAAGCTCATCACTAAGCTAAGGACCCTGGGACTAAACACATCCCTCTGCAACTGGATCCTGGACTTCCTGACGGGCCGCCCCCAGGTGATGAGGGTAGGTAGCAACACATCTGCCACGCTGATCCTCAACACTGGAGCCCCTCAGGGGTGCGTGCTCAGTCCCCTCCTGTACTCCCTGTTCACCCACGACTGCGTGGCCAGGAACGACTCCAACACCATCATTAAGTTTACAGACGACACAAATAGTGGTAGGCCTGATCACCGTCAATGACGAGACAGCCTATAGAGAGGAGGTCAGAGACCTGGCCGGATGGTGCCAGAATAACAACCTATCCCTCAGCGTAACCAAGACTAAGGAGATGATTGTGGACTACAGGAAAAGGAGGACCGAGCACGCCCCCATTCTCATCAACTGGGCTGTAGTGGAGCAGGTTGAGAGCTTCAAGTTCCTTGGTGTCCACATCACCAACAAACTAGAATGGTCCAAACACACCAAGAAAGTTGTGAAGAGGGCACGACAAAGCCTATTCCCCCCCAGGAAACTAAAAAGATTTGCCATTGGTCATCAGATCCTCAAAAGGTTCTACAGCTGCAACATCGAGAGAATCCTGACAGGTTGCATCAGTACCTGGTATGGCAACTGCTTGGCCTCCGACTGCAAGGCACTACAGAGGGTAGTGCGTACGACCCAGTGCATCAATGTTGCTAAGCTGCCTGCCATCCAGGACCTCTACACCAGGCGGTGTCAGAGGAAGGCCCTGAAAATTCTCTCAGACCCCAGCCACCCCAGTGATTGACTGTTCTTTCTACTATTGCATGACAGGCGGTACCGGAGTGCCAAGTCTAGGACCTAAAAGCTTCTCAACATGTTTTACCCCCATGCCATAAGACTCCTGAACAGGTAATCAAATGGCTACCTGGACTATTTGCATTGTGTGCTCCCCCAATCCCTCTTTTACGCTGCTGCTACTCTCTGTTTATCATATATGCATAGTCACTTTAATTAACTATACATTCATGTACTTACTACCTCAATTGGCCCGACTAACCGGTGCCCCCGCACATTGGCAACCTGGACTATCTGCATTGTGTCCCGCTACCCACCACCCGCCAACCCCTCTTTTACGCTACTGCTACTCTATGTTTATCATATATGCATAGTCACTTTAACCATACCTACATGTACATACTACCTCATTCAGCCCGACTAACTGGTGCCTGTATAAATCCTCACTACTGTTATAACCTATTTTTCACTGTCTTTTTTACTGTTGCTTTTATTTCTTTACTTATCTATTGTTCACCTAATGCCTTTTTTTAACTTAAAAATTGCACTGTTGGTTAGAGCCTGTAAGTAAGTATTACAAAGCTTGTATTCGGCGCACCTGTTGTATTCGGTGCACGTGACAAATACAATTTGATTTGATTTAGTTCTAGTGGAGAGAGAGGAGAAAGGCTGGGTAGTTCTATTGTAGAGAGAGGAGGCTTGGTAGTTATAGTGTAGAGAGAGGAGGCTGGGTAGTTATAGTATAGAGAGAGGAGGCTGGGTTTTTATAGTATAGAGAGAAGAGGACGGGTAGTTATAGTATAGAGAGAGGAGGCTGGGTAGTTGTAGTGTTGAGAGAGGATGCTGGGTAGTTGGAGTGTAGAGATAGAAGGCTGGGTAGTTATAGTGTAAAAGAGGCTGGGTAGTTATAGTGTAGAGAGAGGAGGCTGGGTAGTTATAGTATAGAGAGAGGAGGCTGGGTTTTTATAGTATAGAGAGAAGAGGACGGGTAGTTATAGAATAGAGAGAGGAGGCTGGGTAGTTATAGTGTAGAGAGAGGAGGCTGGGTAGTTATCGTGTAGAGGAGGCTGGGTAGTTATAGTGTAGAGAGAGGAGGCTGGGTAGTTGTAGTGTAGATGAGGCTGGGTAGTTGTAGTGTAGAGGGAGGTTGCTGGGTAGGTATGGTGTAGAGGAGGCTGGGTAGTTGTAGTGTAAAGTGAGGAAGCTGGGTAGTTATAGTGTAGAGAGAGGAGGCTGGGTAGTTATAGTATAGAGGAGGCTGGGTAGTTATAGTAGAGAGGAGGCTGGGTAGTTATAGTAGAGACGTGGCTGGGTAGGAATAGTGTAGAGAGAGGAGGCTGGGTAGGTATTGTGTAGAGGCAGCTGGGTAGTTATAGTGTAGAGGTGGCTTGGTAGTTATAGTGTAGATGAGGCAGTGTAGTTAAAGGGTAGATTAGGCTGGGTAGGTTTAGTGTAGAGGAGGCTGGGTAGTTATAGTGTAGAGTAGGCTGGGTAGTTATAGTGTAGAGGAGGCTTGGTAGTTATAGTGTAGATGAGGCAGTGTAGTTAATGGGTAGATTAGGCTGGGTAGGTTTAGTGTAGAGGAGGCTGGGTAGTTATAGTGTAGAGGAGGCTGGGTAGTTATAGTGTAGAGAGAGGAGCCTGCGTAGTTGGAGTGTAGAGATAGGAGGCTGGGTAGTTATAGTGTAGAGGAGTCTGGGTAGTTGTAGTGTAGAGGAGGCTGGGTAGTTATAGTATAGAGGAGGCTGGGCAGTTATAGTGTGGAGGAGGCTGGGTAGTTGTAGTGTTAAGAGATGCGGCTGGGTAGTTATATTGTGGAGAGAGGAGGCTGGGTAGTTATAGTAAAGAGGAGGCTGGGTAGTTATAGCATGGAGGAGGCTGGGTAGTTGTAGTGTGGAGAGAGGAGGCTGGGTAGTTATAGTGTGGAGAGAGGAGGCTGGGTAGTTATAGTAAAGATGAGGCTGGGTAGTTCTAGTGTGGAGGAGGCTGGGTAGTTGTAGTGTGGAGGAGGCTCGGTAGTTGTAGTGTGGAGAGAGGAGGCTGGGTAGTTATAGTAAAGAGGAGGCTGGGTAGTTCTAGTGTGGAGGAGGCTCGGTAGTTGTAGTGTGGAGAGAGGAGGCTGGGTAGTTATAGTAAAGAGGAGGCTGGGTAGTTCTAGTGTGGAGGAGGCTGGGTAGTTGTAGTGTTGAGAGTTGAGATTGGGTAGTAATGTTGTAGAGGAGGCTGGGTAGTTATAGTAAAGAGGAGGCTGGGTAGTTCAGTGTGGAGGAGGCTGGGTAGTTGTAGTGTGGAGAGAGGAGGCTGGGTAGTTATAGTAAAGAATAGGCTGGGTAGTTATAGTGTGGAGGAGGCTGGGTAGTTGTAGTGTTGAGAGTTGAGATTTGGTAGTAATGTTGTAGAGGAGGCTGGGTAGTTGTAATGTAGAGAGAGGAGGCTGGGTAGTTGTAGTGTAGAGAGAGGAGGCTGTGTAGTTATAGTATAGATGAGGCTTGGTAGTTACTGTATAGAGGAAGCTGGGTAGTTGTTGTGTAGTGAGAGGAGGCTGGGTAGTTGTAGTGTAGAGAGAGGAGGCTGTGTAGTTATAGTATAGATGAGGCTTGGTAGTTACTGTATAGAGGAAGCTGGGTAGTTGTTGTGTAGTGAGAGGAGGCTGGGTAGTTGTAGTGTAGAGAGAGGAGGCTGGGTAGTTATCGTGTAGAGGAGGCTGGGTAGTTATAGTGTAGAGAGAGGAGGCTGGGTAGTTGTAGTGTAGATGAGGCTGGGTAGTTGTAGTGTAGATAGAGGTTGCTGGGTAGGTATAGTGTAGAGGAGGCTGGGCAGTTGTAGTGTAGAGAGAGGAGGCTGGGTAGTTATAGTATAGAGAGAGGAGGCTGGGTAGTTGTAGTGTGGAGAGAGGAGGCTGGGTAGTTATAGTAAAGAAGAGGCTGGGTAGTTATAGTGTGGAGGAGGCTGGTAGTTGTAGTGTTGAGAGAGGAGGCTGGGTAGTCACAGTATAGATGAGTTTGGGTAGTTACTGTCTAGAGGAAGCTTGGTAGTTTTTGTGAAGTGAGAGGAGGCTGGGTAGTTATAGTATAGAGAGAGGAGGCTGGGTAGTTATAGTAGAGACGAGGCTGGGTAGGAATAGTGTAGAGAGAGGAGGCTGGGTAGTTATAGTAGAGACGAGGCTGGGTAGGAATAGTGTAGAGAGAGGAGGCTGGGTAGTTATAGTAGAGAAGAGGCTGGGTAGTTATAGCAGAGAGGAGGCTGGGTAGTTATAGTAGAGAGGAGGCTGGGTAGTTGTAGTGTAGAGTAGGCTGGGTAGTTGTGGTGTAGAGTAGGCTGGGTAGTTATAGTGTAGATGAAGCAGTGTAGTTATAGGGTAGAGGAGGCTGGGTAGTTATAGTGTAGAGGAGGCTGGGTAGTTATAGTGTAGAGGAGGCTGGGTAGTTGTAGTGTAGAGGAGGCTGGGTAGTTGTAGTGTAGAGTAGGCTGGGTAGTTGTAGTGTAGATGAAGCAGTGTAGTTATAGGGTAGAGGAGGCTGGGTAGTTTTAGTAGAGAGGAGGCTGGGTAGTTATAGTAGAGAGGAGGCTGGGTAGTTATAGTAGAGAGGAGGCTGGGTAGTTATAGTAGAGAGGAGATTGGGTAGTTGTAGTGAAGAGAAAGGAGGCTGGGTAGTTATAGTAGAGAGGAGGCTGAGTAGTTATAGTAGAGAGGAGGCTGGATAGTTGTAGTGTAGAGGAGGCTGGGTAGTTGTAGTGTAGAGGAGGCTGGGTAGTTGTAGTGTAGAAGAGGCTGGATAGTTATAGTGTAGATGAGACAGTGTAGTTATAGGGTAGAGGAGGCTGGGTAGTTATAGTGTATAGGAGGCTGGGTAGTTATAGTACAGAGGAGGCTAGGTAGTTCTAATGTGGAGGAGAATGGGTAGTTCTAGTGTGGAGGAGGCTGGGTAGTAGTGTGGAGAGAGGAGTCTGGGTAGTTATATTAAAGAAGAGGCTGGGTAGTTATAGTGTGGAGGAGGCTGGGTAGTTGTAGTGTTAAGAGTTGAGATTGGGTAGTAATGTTGTAGAGGAGGCTGGGTAGTTGTAGTGTAGAGAGAGTAGGCTGGGTAGTTGTAGTGTAGAGAGAGGGGGCTGGGTAGTTATAGTATAGATGAGGCTGGGTAGTTACTGTATAGAGGAAGCTGGGTAGTTGTTGTGTAGTGAGAGGAGGCTTGGTAGTTATCGTGTAGAGGAGGCTGGGTAGTTATAGTTAAGAGAGAGGAGGCTGGGTAGTTGTAGTGTAGAGAGAGGAGGCTGGGTAGTTATAGTAGATAGGAGGCTGGGTAGTTATAGTAGAGAGGAGGCTGGGTATTTGTAGTGTAGAGGAGGCTGGGTAGCTGTAGTGTAGATGAGGAAGTGTAGTTATAGGGTAGAGGAGGCTGGGTAGTTATAGTGTAGCGTAGGAAGTGTAGTTATAGGGTAGAGGAGGCTGGGTAGTTGTAGTGTAGAGTAGGCTGGGTCGTTGTAGTGTAGAGGAGGCTGGGTAGTTATAGTGTAGAGGAGGAAGTGTAGTTATAGGGTAGAGGAGGCTGGGTAGTTATAGTGTAGCGTAGGAAGTGTAGTTATAGGGTAGAGGAGGCTGGGTAGTTGTAGTGTAGAGGAGGCTGGGTAGTTATAGTGTAGAGGAGGAAGTGTAGTTATAGGGTAGAGGAGGCTGGGTAGTTATAGTGTACAGGAGGCTGGGTAGTTGTAGTGTAGAGGAGGCTGGGTAGTTATGGTATAGAGGAGGCTTGGTAGTTGTAGTGTAGAGGAGGCTGTGTAGTTATAGTGTACAGGAGGCTGGGTAGTTGTAGTGTAGAGGAGGCTGGGTAAATATAGTATAGATGAGGCAGTGTAGTTAAAGGGTAGATTAGGCTGGGTAGGTTCAGTGTAGAGGAGGCTGGGTAGTTATAGTGTAGAGTAGCCTGGGTAGTTATAGTGTAGAGTAGGCTGGGTAGTTATAGTGTAGATGAGGCAGTGTAGTTAAAGGGTAGATTAGGCTGGGTAGGTTTAGAGTAGAGGAGGCTGGGTAGTTATAGTGTAGAGTAGGCTGGGTAGTTATAGTGTAGAGGAGAATGGGTAGTTATAGTGTAGAGGAGGCTGTGTCGTTATAGTGTAGAAGAGGCTGGGTGGGTTTAGTGTAGAGGAGGCTGGGTAGTTATAGTGTAGAGGAGGCTTGGTAGTTATAGTGTAGAGGAGGCTGGGTAGTTATAGTGTAGAGGAGGCTGGGTAGCTATAGTGTAGAGGAGAATGGGTAGTTATAGTGTAGAGGAGGCTGGGTAGTTGTAGTGTAGAGGAGGCTGGGTAGTTATAGTGTACAGGAGGCTGGGTAGTTATAGTGTAGAGTAGCCTGGGTAGTTATAGTGTAGAGTAGGCTGGGTAGTTATAGTGTAGATGAGGCAGTGTAGTTAAAGGGTAGATTAGGCTGGGTAGGTTTAGAGTAGAGGAGGCTGGGTAGTTATAGTGTAGAGTAGGCTGGGTAGTTATAGTGTAGAGGAGAATGGGTAGTTATAGTGTAGAGGAGGCTGTGTCGTTATAGTGTAGAAGAGGCTGGGTGGGTTTAGTGTAGAAGAGGCTGGGTAGTTATAGTGTAGAGGAGGCTTGGTAGTTATAGTGTAGAGGAGGCTGGGTAGTTATAGTGTAGAGGAGGCTGGGTAGCTATAGTGTAGAGGAGAATGGGTAGTTATAGTGTAGAGGAGGCTGGGTAGTTGTAGTGTAGAGGAGGCTGGGTGTGAACAGCAGGAGACATATCAAGGCTGTAGTAATACAGTAGTGTGGAGGAGGCTGGGTGAGAACAGCAGGAGACATATCAAGGCTGTAGTAATACAGTAGTGTAGAGGAGGCTGGGTGTGAACAGCAGGAGACATATCAAGGCTGTAGTAATACAGTAGTATGGAGGAGGCTGGGTGAGAACAGCAGGAGACATATCAAGGCTGTAGTAATACAGTAGTGTAGAGGAGGCTGGGTGAGAACAGCAGGAGACATATCAAGGCTGTAGTAATACAGTAGTGTGGAGGAGGCTGGGTGTGAACAGCAGGAGACATATCAAGGCTGTAGTAATACAGTAGTGTAGAGGAGGCTGGGTGTGAACAGCAGGAGACATATCAAGGCTGTAGTAATACAGTAGTGTGGAGGAGGCTGGGTGAGAACAGCAGGAGACATATCAAGGCTGTAGTAATACAGTAGTGTGGAGGAGGCTGGGTGAGAACAGCAGGAGACATATCAAGGCTGTAGTAATACAGTAGTGTGGAGGAGGCTGGGTGAGAACAGCAGGAGACATATCAAGGCTGTAGTAATACAGTAGTGTGGAGGAGGCTGGGTGAGAACAGCAGGAGACATATCAAGGCTGTAGTAATACAGTAGTGTGGAGGAGGCTGGGTGAGAACAGCAGGAGACATATCAAGGCTGTAGTAATACAGTAGTGTAGAGGAGGCTGGGTGTGAACAGCAGGAGACATATCAAGGCTGTAGTAATACAGTAGTGTGGAGGAGGCTGGGTGAGAACAGCAGGAGACATATCAAGGCTGTAGTAATACAGTAGTGTGGAGGAGGCTGGGTGTGAACAGCAGGAGACATATCAAGGCTGTAGTAATACAGTAGTGTAGAGGAGGCTGGGTGTGAACAGCAGGAGACATATCAAGACTGTAGTAATACAGTAGTGTAGAGGAGGCTGGGTGAGAACAGCAGGAGACATATCAAGGCTGTAGTAATACAGTAGTGTAGAGGAGGCTGGGTGAGAACAGCAGGAGACATATCAAGGCTGTAGTAATACAGTAGTGTAGAGGAGGCTGGGTGAGAACAGCAGGAGACATATCAAGACTGTAGTAAAACAGTAGTGTAGAGGAGGCTGGGTAGTTATAGTAGAGACGAGGCTGGGTAGGAATAGTGTAGAGAGAGGAGGCTGGGTAGTTATAGTAGAGAAGAGGCTGGGTAGTTATAGCAGAGAGGAGGCTGGGTAGTTATAGTAGAGAGGAGGCTGGGTAGTTGTAGTGTAGAGTAGGCTGGGTAGTTGTGGTGTAGAGTAGGCTGGGTAGTTATAGTGTAGATGAAGCAGTGTAGTTATAGGGTAGAGGAGGCTGGGTAGTTATAGTGTAGAGGAGGCTGGGTAGTTATAGTGTAGAGGAGGCTGGGTAGTTGTAGTGTAGAGGAGGCTGGGTAGTTGTAGTGTAGAGTAGGCTGGGTAGTTGTAGTGTAGATGAAGCAGTGTAGTTATAGGGTAGAGGAGGCTGGGTAGTTTTAGTAGAGAGGAGGCTGGGTAGTTATAGTAGAGAGGAGGCTGGGTAGTTATAGTAGAGAGGAGGCTGGGTAGTTATAGTAGAGAGGAGATTGGGTAGTTGTAGTGAAGAGAAAGGAGGCTGGGTAGTTATAGTAGAGAGGAGGCTGAGTAGTTATAGTAGAGAGGAGGCTGGATAGTTGTAGTGTAGAGGAGGCTGGGTAGTTGTAGTGTAGAGGAGGCTGGGTAGTTGTAGTGTAGAAGAGGCTGGATAGTTATAGTGTAGATGAGACAGTGTAGTTATAGGGTAGAGGAGGCTGGGTAGTTATAGTGTATAGGAGGCTGGGTAGTTATAGTACAGAGGAGGCTAGGTAGTTCTAATGTGGAGGAGAATGGGTAGTTCTAGTGTGGAGGAGGCTGGGTAGTAGTGTGGAGAGAGGAGTCTGGGTAGTTATAGTAAAGAAGAGGCTGGGTAGTTATAGTGTGGAGGAGGCTGGGTAGTTGTAGTGTTAAGAGTTGAGATTGGGTAGTAATGTTGTAGAGGAGGCTGGGTAGTTGTAGTGTAGAGAGAGTAGGCTGGGTAGTTGTAGTGTAGAGAGAGGGGGCTGGGTAGTTATAGTATAGATGAGGCTGGGTAGTTACTGTATAGAGGAAGCTGGGTAGTTGTTGTGTAGTGAGAGGAGGCTTGGTAGTTATCGTGTAGAGGAGGCTGGGTAGTTATAGTTAAGAGAGAGGAGGCTGGGTAGTTGTAGTGTAGAGAGAGGAGGCTGGGTAGTTATAGTAGATAGGAGGCTGGGTAGTTATAGTAGAGAGGAGGCTGGGTATTTGTAGTGTAGAGGAGGCTGGGTAGCTGTAGTGTAGATGAGGAAGTGTAGTTATAGGGTAGAGGAGGCTGGGTAGTTATAGTGTAGCGTAGGAAGTGTAGTTATAGGGTAGAGGAGGCTGGGTAGTTGTAGTGTAGAGTAGGCTGGGTCGTTGTAGTGTAGAGGAGGCTGGGTAGTTATAGTGTAGAGGAGGAAGTGTAGTTATAGGGTAGAGGAGGCTGGGTAGTTATAGTGTAGCGTAGGAAGTGTAGTTATAGGGTAGAGGAGGCTGGGTAGTTGTAGTGTAGAGGAGGCTGGGTAGTTATAGTGTAGAGGAGGAAGTGTAGTTATAGGGTAGAGGAGGCTGGGTAGTTATAGTGTACAGGAGGCTGGGTAGTTGTAGTGTAGAGGAGGCTGGGTAGTTATGGTATAGAGGAGGCTTGGTAGTTGTAGTGTAGAGGAGGCTGTGTAGTTATAGTGTACAGGAGGCTGGGTAGTTGTAGTGTAGAGGAGGCTGGGTAAATATAGTATAGATGAGGCAGTGTAGTTAAAGGGTAGATTAGGCTGGGTAGGTTCAGTGTAGAGGAGGCTGGGTAGTTATAGTGTAGAGTAGCCTGGGTAGTTATAGTGTAGAGTAGGCTGGGTAGTTATAGTGTAGATGAGGCAGTGTAGTTAAAGGGTAGATTAGGCTGGGTAGGTTTAGAGTAGAGGAGGCTGGGTAGTTATAGTGTAGAGTAGGCTGGGTAGTTATAGTGTAGAGGAGAATGGGTAGTTATAGTGTAGAGGAGGCTGTGTCGTTATAGTGTAGAAGAGGCTGGGTGGGTTTAGTGTAGAGGAGGCTGGGTAGTTATAGTGTAGAGGAGGCTTGGTAGTTATAGTGTAGAGGAGGCTGGGTAGTTATAGTGTAGAGGAGGCTGGGTAGCTATAGTGTAGAGGAGAATGGGTAGTTATAGTGTAGAGGAGGCTGGGTAGTTGTAGTGTAGAGGAGGCTGGGTAGTTATAGTGTACAGGAGGCTGGGTAGTTATAGTGTAGAGTAGCCTGGGTAGTTATAGTGTAGAGTAGGCTGGGTAGTTATAGTGTAGATGAGGCAGTGTAGTTAAAGGGTAGATTAGGCTGGGTAGGTTTAGAGTAGAGGAGGCTGGGTAGTTATAGTGTAGAGTAGGCTGGGTAGTTATAGTGTAGAGGAGAATGGGTAGTTATAGTGTAGAGGAGGCTGTGTCGTTATAGTGTAGAAGAGGCTGGGTGGGTTTAGTGTAGAGGAGGCTGGGTAGTTATAGTGTAGAGGAGGCTTGGTAGTTATAGTGTAGAGGAGGCTGGGTAGTTATAGTGTAGAGGAGGCTGGGTAGCTATAGTGTAGAGGAGAATGGGTAGTTATAGTGTAGAGGAGGCTGGGTAGTTGTAGTGTAGAGGAGGCTGGGTGTGAACAGCAGGAGACATATCAAGGCTGTAGTAATACAGTAGTGTGGAGGAGGCTGGGTGAGAACAGCAGGAGACATATCAAGGCTGTAGTAATACAGTAGTGTAGAGGAGGCTGGGTGTGAACAGCAGGAGACATATCAAGGCTGTAGTAATACAGTAGTATGGAGGAGGCTGGGTGAGAACAGCAGGAGACATATCAAGGCTGTAGTAATACAGTAGTGTAGAGGAGGCTGGGTGAGAACAGCAGGAGACATATCAAGGCTGTAGTAATACAGTAGTGTGGAGGAGGCTGGGTGTGAACAGCAGGAGACATATCAAGGCTGTAGTAATACAGTAGTGTAGAGGAGGCTGGGTGTGAACAGCAGGAGACATATCAAGGCTGTAGTAATACAGTAGTGTGGAGGAGGCTGGGTGAGAACAGCAGGAGACATATCAAGGCTGTAGTAATACAGTAGTGTGGAGGAGGCTGGGTGAGAACAGCAGGAGACATATCAAGGCTGTAGTAATACAGTAGTGTGGAGGAGGCTGGGTGAGAACAGCAGGAGACATATCAAGGCTGTAGTAATACAGTAGTGTGGAGGAGGCTGGGTGAGAACAGCAGGAGACATATCAAGGCTGTAGTAATACAGTAGTGTGGAGGAGGCTGGGTGAGAACAGCAGGAGACATATCAAGGCTGTAGTAATACAGTAGTGTAGAGGAGGCTGGGTGTGAACAGCAGGAGACATATCAAGGCTGTAGTAATACAGTAGTGTGGAGGAGGCTGGGTGAGAACAGCAGGAGACATATCAAGGCTGTAGTAATACAGTAGTGTGGAGGAGGCTGGGTGTGAACAGCAGGAGACATATCAAGGCTGTAGTAATACAGTAGTGTAGAGGAGGCTGGGTGTGAACAGCAGGAGACATATCAAGACTGTAGTAATACAGTAGTGTAGAGGAGGCTGGGTGAGAACAGCAGGAGACATATCAAGGCTGTAGTAATACAGTAGTGTAGAGGAGGCTGGGTGAGAACAGCAGGAGACATATCAAGGCTGTAGTAATACAGTAGTGTAGAGGAGGCTGGGTGAGAACAGCAGGAGACATATCAAGGCTGTAGTAATACAGTAGTGTAGAGGAGGCTGGGTGTGAACAGCAGGAGACATATCAAGGCTGTAGTAATACAGTAGTATGGAGGAGGCTGGGTGAGAACAGCAGGAGACATATCAAGGCTGTAGTAATACAGTAGTGTAGAGGAGGCTGGGTGAGAACAGCAGGAGACATATCAAGGCTGTAGTAATACAGTAGTGTAGAGGAGGCTGGGTGTGAACAGCAGGAGACATATCAAGGCTGTAGTAATACAGTAGTGTAGAGGAGGCTGTGTGAGAACAGCAGGAGACATATCAAGGCTGTAGTAATACAGTAGTGTAGAGGAGGCTGGGTGAGAACAGCAGGAGACATATCAAGGCTGTAGTAATATAGTAGTATAGAGGAGGCTGGGTGTGAACAGCAGGAGACATATCAAGGCTGTAGTAATACAGTAGTGTGGAGGAGGCTGGGTAGTTGTAGTGTAGAGGAGGCTGTGTGTGAACAGCAGGAGACATATCAAGGCTGTAGTAATATAGTAGTGTGGAGGAGGCTGGGTGTGAACAGCAGGAGACATATTAAGGCTGTAGTAATACAGTAGTGTAGAGGAGGCTGGGTGAGAACAGCAGGAGACATATCAAGACTGTAGTAAAACAGTAGTGTAGAGGAGGCTGGGTGTGAACAGCAGGAGACATATCAAGGCTGTAGTAATACAGTAGTGTGGAGGAGGCTGGGTGTGAACAGCAGGAGACATATCAAGGCTGTAGTAATACAGTAGTATAGAGGAGGCTGGGTGTGAACAGCAGGAGACATATCAAGGCTGTAGTAATATAGTAGTATAGAGGAGGCTGTGTGAGAACAGCAGGACACATATCAAGACTGTAGTAAAACAGTAGTGTAGAGGAGGCTGGGTAGTTGTAGTGTAGAGGAGGCTGTGTGTGAACAGCAGGAGACATATCAAGGCTGTAGTAATATAGTAGTGTGGAGGAGGCTGGGTGTGAACAGCAGGAGACATATCAAGGCTGTAGTAATACAGTAGTGTAGAGGAGGCTGGGTGAGAACAGCAGGAGACATATCAAGGCTGTAGTAATACAGTAGTGTAGAGGAGGCTGGGTGAGAACAGCAGGAGACATATCAAGGCTGTAGTAATACAGTAGTGTGGAGGAGGCTGGGTGTGAACAGCAGGAGACATATCAAGGCTGTAGTAATACAGTAGTGTGGAGGAGGCTGGGTGTGAACAGCAGGAGACATATCAAGGCTGTAGTAATATAGTAGTATAGAGGAGGCTGGGTGTGAACAGCAGGAGACATATCAAGGCTGTAGTAATATAGTAGTATAGAGGAGGCTGGGTGTGAACAGCAGGAGACATATCAAGGCTGTAGTAATACAGTAGTGTAGAGGAGGCTGGGTGAGAACAGCAGGAGACATATCAAGGCTGTAGTAATACAGTAGTGTGGAGGAGGCTGTGTGTGAACAGCAGGAGACATATCAAGGCTGTAGTAATATAGTAGTGTGGAGGAGGCTGTGTGAGAACAGCAGGAGACATATCAAGGCTGTAGTAATACAGTAGTGTAGAGGAGGCTGGTAGAGAACAGCAGGAGACATATCAAGGCTGTAGTAATACAGTAGTGTAGAGGAGGCTGGGTGTGAACAGCAGGAGACATATCAAGGCTGTAGTAATACAGTAGTGTGGAGGAGACTGGGTGGGAACAGCAGGAGACATATCAAGGCTGTAGTAATACAGTAGTGTGGAGGAGGCTGGGTGTGAACAGCAGGAGACATATCAAGGCTGTAGTAATACAGTAGTGTAGAGGAGGCTGTGTGAGAACAGCAGGAGACATATCAAGGCTGTAGTAATATAGTAGTATAGAGGAGGCTGGGTGTGAACAGCAGGAGACATATCAAGGCTGTAGTAATACAGTAGTGTAGAGGAGGCTGTGTGTGAACAGCAGGAGACATATCAAGGCTGTAGTAATACAGTAGTGTAGAGGAGGCTGTGTGAGAACAGCAGGAGACATATCAAGACTGTAGTAAAACAGTAGTGTAGAGGAGGCTGGGTGTGAACAGCAGGAGACATATCAAGGCTGTAGTAATACAGTAGTATGGAGGAGGCTGGGTGAGAACAGCAGGAGACATATCAAGGCTGTAGTAATACAGTAGTGTAGAGGAGGCTGGGTGTGAACAGCAGGAGACATATCAAGGCTGTAGTAATACAGTAGTGTAGAGGAGGCTGGGTGTGAACAGCAGGAGACATATCAAGGCTGTAGTAATACAGTAGTGTAGAGGAGGCTGGGTGTGAACAGCAGGAGACATATCAAGACTGTAGTAATACAGTAGTGTGGAGGAGGCTGTGTGAGAACAGCAGGAGACATATCAAGGCTGTAGTAATACAGTAGTGTGGAGGAGGCTGTGTGAGAACAGCAGGAGACATATCAAGGCTGTAGTAATACAGTAGTGTAGAGGAGGCTGTGTGAGAACAGCAGGAGACATATCAAGGCTGTAGTAATACAGTAGTATAGAGGAGGCTGGGTGTGAACAGCAGGAGACATATCAAGGCTGTAGTAATATAGTAGTGTAGAGGAGGCTGGGTGTGAACAGCAGGAGACATATCAAGACTGTAGTAATACAGTAGTGTGGAGGAGGCTGTGTGAGAACAGCAGGAGACATATCAAGGCTGTAGTAATACAGTAGTGTAGAGGAGGCTGTGTGTGAACAGCAGGAGACATATCAAGGCTGTAGTAATACAGTAGTGTGGAGGAGGCTGGGTGTGAACAGCAGGAGACATATCAAGGCTGTAGTAATACAGTAGTATAGAGGAGGCTGGGTGAGAACAGCAGGAGACATATCAAGGCTGTAGTAATATAGTAGTATAGAGGAGGCTGGGTGTGAACAGCAGGAGACATATCAAGGCTGTAGTAATACAGTAGTGTGGAGGAGGCTGTGTGAGAACAGCAGGAGACATATCAAGGCTGTAGTAATACAGTAGTGTAGAGGAGGCTGGGTGAGTACAGCAGGAGACATATCAAGGCTGTAGTAATACAGTAGTGTAGAGGAGGCTGGGTGAGAACAGCAGGAGACATATCAAGGCTGTAGTAATACAGTAGTGTAGAGGAGGCTGGGTGTGAACAGCAGGAGACATATCAAGGCTGTAGTAATATAGTAGTGTAGAGGAGGCTGGGTAGTTGTAGTGTAGAGGAGGCTGGGTGTGAACAGCAGGAGACATATCAAGGCTGTAGTAATACAGTAGTGTAGAGGAGGCTGTGTGAGAACAGCAGGAGACATATCAAGGCTGTAGTAATACAGTAGTGTGGAGGAGGCTGGGTGAGAACAGCAGGAGACATATCAAGACTGTAGTAAAACAGTAGTGTGGAGGAGGCTGTGTGAGAACAGCAGGAGACATATCAAGACTGTAGTAAAACAGTAGTGTAGAGGAGGCTGGGTGTGAACAGCAGGAGACATATCAAGGCTGTAGTAATATAGTAGTATAGAGGAGGCTGTGTGAGAACAGCAGGAGACATATCAAGACTGTAGTAAAACAGTAGTGTAGAGGAGGCTGGGTAGTTGTAGTGTAGAGGAGGCTGTGTGTGAACAGCAGGAGACATATCAAGGCTGTAGTAATACAGTAGTGTGGAGGAGGCTGGGTGTGAACAGCAGGAGACATATCAAGGCTGTAGTAATATAGTAGTGTAGAGGAGGCTGGGTGAGAACAGCAGGAGACATATCAAGGCTGTAGTAATACAGTAGTGTGGAGGAGGCTGGGTGTGAACAGCAGGAGACATATCAAGGCTGTAGTAATACAGTAGTGTAGAGGAGGCTGGGTGAGAACAGCAGGAGACATATCAAGGCTGTAGTAATACAGTAGTGTAGAGGAGGCTGGGTGAGAACAGCAGGAGACATATCAAGGCTGTAGTAATATAGTAGTATAGAGGAGGCTGGGTGTGAACAGCAGGAGACATATCAAGGCTGTAGTAATACAGTAGTGTGGAGGAGGCTGTGTGAGAACAGCAGGAGACATATCAAGGCTGTAGTAATACAGTAGTCTGGAGGAGGCTGGGTGTGAACAGCAGGAGACATATCAAGGCTGTAGTAATATAGTAGTACAGAGGAGGCTGGGTGAGAACAGCAGAAGACATATCAAGGCTGTAGTAATACAGTAGTGTGGAGGAGGCTGGGTGTGAACAGCAGGAGACATATCAAGGCTGTAGTAATATAGTAGTATAGAGGAGGCTGGGTGAGAACAGCAGGAGACATATCAAGGCTGTAGTAATACAGTAGTGTGGAGGAGGCTGGGTGAGAACAACAGGAGACATATCAAGGCTGTAGTAATACAGTAGTGTGGAGGAGGCTGTGTGAGAACAGCAGGAGACATATCAAGACTGTAGTAAAACAGTAGTGTAGAGGAGGCTGGGTAGTTGTAGTGTAGAGGAGGCTGGGTAGTAGTAGTGTAGAGGAGGCTGGGTGTGAACAGCAGGAGACATATCAAGGCTGTAGTAATACAGTAGTGTGGAGGAGGCTGGGTGAGAACAGCAGGAGACATATCAAGACTGTAGTAAAACAGTAGTGTAGAGGAGGCTGGGTAGTTGTAGTGTAGAGGAGGCTGGGTAGTAGTAGTGTAGAGGAGGCTGGGTGTGAACAGCAGGAGACATATCAAGGCTGTAGTAATACAGTAGTGTGGAGGAGGCTGGGTGAGAACAGCAGGAGACATATCAAGGCTGTAGTAATACAGTAGTGTGGAGGAGGCTGGGTGTGAACAGCAGGAGACATATCAAGACTGTAGTAATACAGTAGTGTAGAGTAGGCTGGGTGAGAACAGCAGGAGACATATCAAGGCTGTAGTAATACAGTACTGTAGAGGAGGCTGTGTGAGAACAGCAGGAGACATATCAAGGCTGTAGTAATATAGTAGTGTGGAGGAGGCTGGGTGTGAACAGCAGGAGACATATCAAGGCTGTAGTAATACAGTAGTGTGGAGGAGGCTGGGTGAGAACAGCAGGAGACATATCAAGGCTGTAGTAATACAGTAGTGTGGAGGAGGCTGGGTGAGAACAGCAGGAGACATATCAAGACTGTAGTAATACAGTAGTGTAGAGGAGGCTGGGTGAGAACAGCAGGAGACATATCAAGGCTGTAGTAATACAGTAGTGTAGAGGAGGCTGGGTGTGAACAGCAGAAGACATATCAAGGCTGTAGTAATACAGTAGTGTAGAGGAGGCTGGGTAGTTGTAGTGTAGAGGAGGCTGGGTGTGAACAGCAGGAGACATATCAAGGCTGTAGTAATACAGTAGTGTGGAGGAGGCTGGGTGTGAACAGCAGGAGACATATAAAGGCTGTAGTAATACAGTAGTGTGGAGGAGGCTGGGTGAGAACAGCAGGAGACATATCAAGGCTGTAGTAATACAGTAGTGTGGAGGAGGCTGGGTGTGAACAGCAGGAGACATATCAAGGCTGTAGTAATACAGTAGTGTGGAGGAGGCTGGGTGGGAACAGCAGGAAACATATCAAGGCTTTAGTAATACAGTAGTGTGGAGGAGGCTGGGTGGGAACAGCAGGAGACATATCAAGGCTGTAGTAATACAGTAGTGTGGAGGAGGCTGGGTAGTTGTAGTGTAGAGGAGGCTGGGTGTGAACAGCAGGAGACATATCAAGGCTGTAGTAATACAGTAGTGTAGAGGAGGCTGGGTAGTTGTAGTGTAGAGGAGGCTGGGTGTGAACAGCAGGAGACATATCAAGGCTGTAGTAATACAGTAGTGTGGAGGAGGCTGGGTGTGAACAGCAGGAGACATATCAAGGCTGTAGTAATACAATAGTGTGGAGGAGGCTGGGCGAGAACAGCAGGAGACATATCAAGGCTGTAGTAATACAGTAGTGTAGAGGAGGCTGGGTAGTTGTAGTGTAGATGAGGCTGGGTGTGAACAGCAGGAGACATATCAAGGCTGTAGTAATACAGTAGTGTGGAGGAGGCTGGGTGAGAACAGCAGGAGACATATCAAGGCTGTAGTAATACAGTAGTGTGGAGGAGGCTGGGTGGGAACAGCAGGAGACATATCAAGGCTGTAGTAATACAGTAGTGTGGAGGAGGCTGGGTGGGAACAGCAGGAGACATATCAAGGCTGTAGTAATATAGTAGTGTGGAGGAGGCTGGGTGTGAACAGCAGGAGACATATCAAGGCTGTAGTAATACAGTAGTGTAGAGGAGGCTGTGTGTGAACAGCAGGAGACATATCAAGGCTGTAGTATTACAGTAGTGTAGAGGAGGCTGGGTAGTTGTAGTGTGGAGGAGGCTGGGTGTGAACAGCAGGAGACATATCAAGGCTGTAGTAATACAGTAGTGTAGAGGAGGCTGTGTGTGAACAGCAGGAGACATATCAAGGCTGTAGTAATACAGTAGTGTAGAGGAGGCTGGGTGTGAACAGCAGGAGACATATCAAGGCTGTAGTAATACAGTAGTATAGAGGAGGCTGGGTGTGAACAGCAGGAGACATATCAAGGCTGTAGTAATATAGTAGTGTAGAGGAGGCTGGGTGAGAACAGCAGGAGACATATCAAGGCTGTAGTAATACAGTAGTGTAGAGGAGGCTGGGTAGTTGTAGTGTAGAGGAGGCTGGGTGTGAACAGCAGGAGACATATCAAGGCTGTAGTAATACAGTAGTGTAGAGGAGGCTGGGTGAGAACAGCAGGAGACATATCAAGGCTGTAGTAATACAGTTGTGTAGAGGAGGCTGGGTGAGAACAGCAGGAGACATATCAAGGCTGTAGTAATACAGTAGTGTAGAGGAGGCTGGGTGAGAACAGCAGGAGACATATCAAGGCTGTAGTATTACAGTAGTATAGAGGAGGCTGTGTGTGAACAGCAGGAGACATATCAAGGCTGTAGTAATACAGTAGTGTAGAGGAGGCTGGGTGTGAACAGCAGGAGACATATCAAGGCTGTAGTAATATAGTAGTGTAGAGGAGGCTGGGTGTGAACAGCAGGAGACATATCAAGGCTGTAGTAATACAGTAGTATAGAGGAGGCTGGGTGTGAACAGCAGGAGACATATCAAGGCTGTAGTAATACAGTAGTATAGAGGAGGCTGGGTAAGAACAGCAGGAGACATATCAAGGCTGTAGTAATACAGTAGTGTAGAGGAGGCTGGGTGTGAACAGCAGGAGACATATCAAGGCTGTAGTAATACAGTAGTGTAGAGGAGGCTGGGTGTGAACAGCAGGAGACATATCAAGGCTGTAGTAATACAGTAGTGTGGAGGAGGCTGGGTGAGAACAGCAGGAGACATATCAAGGCTGTAGTAATACAGTAGTGTGGAGGAGGCTGGGTGAGAACAGCAGGAGACATATCAAGGCTGTAGTAATACAGTAGTGTGGAGGAGGCTGGGTGAGAACAGCAGGAGACATATCAAGGCTGTAGTAATACAGTAGTGTGGAGGAGGCTGGGTGTGAACAGCAGGAGACATATCAAGGCTGTAGTAATACAGTAGTGTGGAGGAGGCTGGGTGAGAACAGCAGGAGACATATCAAGACTGTAGTAATACAGTAGTGTAGAGGAGGCTGGGTGAGAACAGCAGGAGACATATCAAGGCTGTAGTAATACAGTAGTGTAGAGGAGGCTGGGTGTGAACAGCAGGAAACATATCAAGGCTGTAGTAATACAGTAGTGTAGAGGAGGCTGGGTAGTTGTAGTGTAGAGGAGGCTGGGTGTGAACAGCAGGAGACATATCAAGGCTGTAGTAATACAGTAGTGTGGAGGAGGCTGTGTGAGAACAGCAGGAGACATATCAAGGCTGTAGTAATACAGTAGTGTAGAGGAGGCTGGGTGAGAACAGCAGGAGACATATCAAGGCTGTAGTAATACAGTAGTGTGGAGGAGGCTGGGTAGTTGTAGTGTAGAGGAGGCTGGGTGTGAACAGCAGGATACATATCAAGGCTGTAGTAATATAGCAGTGTAGAGGAGGCTGGGTGTGAACAGCAGGAGACATATCAAGACTGTAGTAATACAGTAGTGTGGAGGAGGCTGTGTGAGAACAGCAGGAGACATATCAAGGCTGTAGTAATACAGTAGTGTGGAGGAGGCTGGGTGTGAACAGCAGGAGACATATCAAGGCTGTAGTAATACAGTAGTGTGGAGGAGGCTGGGTGTGAACAGCAGGAGACATATCAAGGCTGTAGTAATACAGTAGTGTAGAGGAGGCTGGGTAGTTGTAGTGTAGAGGAGGCTGGGTGTGAACAGCAGGAGACATATCAAGACTGTAGTAAAACAGTAGTGTAGAGGAGGCTGGGTAGTTGTAGTGTGGAGGAGGCTGGGTGTGAACAGCAGGAGACATATCAAGACTGTAGTAAAACAGTAGTGTAGAGGAGGCTGGGTAGTTGTAGTGTAGAGGAGGCTGGGTGTGAACAGCAGGAGACATGTCAAGGCTGTAGTAATACAGTAGTGTAGAGGAGGCTGGGTGAGAACACCAGGAGACATATCAAGGCTGTAGTAATACAGTAGTGTGGAGGAGGCTGGGTGTGAACAGCAGGAGACATATCAAGGCTGTAGTAATACAGTAGTGTAGAGGAGGCTGTGTGAGAACAGCAGGAGACATATCAAGGCTGTAGTAATATAGTAGTGTGGAGGAGGCTGGGTGTGAACAGCAGGAGACATATCAAGGCTGTAGTAATACAGTAGTGTAGAGGAGGCTGGGTGTGAACAGCAGGAGACATATCAAGGCTGTAGTAATACAGTAGTGTGGAGGAGGCTGGGTGTGAACAGCAGGAGACATATCAAGGCTGTAGTAATACAGTAGTGTGGAGGAGGCTGGGTGTGAACAGCAGGAGACATATCAAGGCTGTAGTAATACAGTAGTGTAGAGGAGGCTGGGTGAGAACAGCAGGAGACATATCAAGGCTGTAGTAATACAGTAGTGTAGAGGAGGCTGGGTGTGAACAGCAGGAGACATATCAAGGCTGTAGTAATACAGTAGTGTAGAGGAGGCTGGGTAGTTGTAGTGTAGAGGAGGCTGGGTGTGAACAGCAGGAGACATATCAAGGCTGTAGTAATACAGTAGTGTGGAGGAGGCTGGGTGTGAACAGCAGGAGACATATAAATGCTGTAGTAATACAGTAGTGTGGAGGAGGCTGTGTGTGAACAGCAGGAGACATATCAAGGCTGTAGTAATACAGTAGTGTAGAGGAGGCTGGGTGAGAACAGCAGGAGACATATCAAGGCTGTAGTAATACAGTAGTGTGGAGGAGGCTGGGTGAGAACAGCAGGAGACATATCAAGGCTGTAGTAATACAGTAGTGTAGAGGAGGCTGGGTAGTTGTAGTGTAGAGGAGGCTGTGTGAGAACAGCAGGAGACATATCAAGGCTGTAGTAATACAGTAGTGTGGAGGAGGCTGGGTGAGAACAGCAGGAGACATATCAAGGTTGTAGTAATACAGTAGTGTAGAGGAGGCTGGGTGAGAACAGCAGGAGACATATCAAGGCTGTAGTAATACAGTAGTGTAGAGGAGGCTGGGTGTGAACAGCAGGAGACATATCAAGGCTGTAGTAATACAGTAGTGTGGAGGAGGCTGGGTGAGAACAGCAGGAGACATATCAAGGCTGTAGTAATACAGTAGTGTGGAGGAGGCTGGGTGAGAACAGCAGGAGACATATCAAGGCTGTAGTAATACAGTAGTGTAGAGGAGGCTGGGTAGTTGTAGTGTAGATGAGGCTGGGTGTGAACAGCAGGAGACATATCAAGGCTGTAGTAATACAGTAGTGTGGAGGAGGCTGGGTGAGAACAGCAGGAGACATATCAAGGCTGTAGTAATACAGTAGTGTAGAGGAGGCTGGGTAGTTGTAGTGTAGATGAGGCTGGGTGTGAACAGCAGGAGACATATCAAGGCTGTAGTAATACAGTAGTGTGGAGGAGGCTGGGTGAGAACAGCAGGAGACATATCAAGGCTGTAGTAATACAGTAGTGTAGAGGAGGCTGGGTAGTTGTAGTGTAGATGAGGCTGGGTGTGAACAGCAGGAGACATATCAAGGCTGTAGAAATACAGTAGTGTGGAGGAGGCTGGGTGTGAACAGCAGGAGACATATCAAGGCTGTAGTAATACAGTAGTGTGGAGGAGGCTGGGTGAGAACAGCAGGAGACATATCAAGGCTGTAGTAATACAGTAGTGTGGAGGAGGCTGGGTGTGAACAGCAGGAGACATATCAAGGCTGTAGTAATACAGTAGTATAGAGGAGGCTGGGTGTGAACAGCAGGAGACATATCAAGACTGTAGTAAAACAGTAGTGTAGAGGAGGCTGGGTGTGAACAGCAGGAGACATATCAAGGCTGTAGTAATATAGTAGTATTGAGGAGGCCGGGTGAGAACAGCAGGAGACATATCAAGGCTGTAGTAATACAGTAGTATAGAGGAGGCTGGGTGAGAACAGCAGGAGACATATCAAGGCTGTAGTAATACAGTAGTAAAGAGGAGGCCGGGTGAGAACAGCAGGAGACATATCAAGGCTGTAGTAATACAGTAGTATAGAGGAGGCTGGGTGAGAACAGCAGGAGACATATCAAGGCTGTAGTAATACAGTAGTATAGAGGAGGCTGTGTGAGAACAGCAGGAGACATATCAAGGCTGTAGTAATACAGTAGTATAGAGGAGGCCGGGTGAGAACAGCAGGAGACATATCAAGGCTGTAGTAATATAGTAGTGTGGAGGAGGCTGGGTGTGAACAGCAGGAGACATATCAAGGCTGTAGTAATATAGTAGTGTGGAGGAGGCTGGGTGTGAACAGCAGGAGACATATCAAGGCTGTAGTAATACAGTAGTGTGGAGGAGGCTGGGTAGTTGTAGTGTAGAGGAGGCTGGGTGAGAACAGCAGGAGACATATCAAGGCTGTAGTAATACAGTAGTGTAGAGGAGGCTGGGTGAGAACAGCAGGAGACATATCAAGGCTGTAGTAATACAGTAGTGTGGAGGAGGCTGGGTGTGAACAGCAGGAGACATATCAAGGCTGTAGTAATATAGTAGTGTAGAGGAGGCTGGGTGTGAACAGCAGGAGACATATCAAGGCTGTAGTAATACAGTAGTGTGGAGGAGGCTGGGTGTGAACAGCAGGAGACATATCAAGGCTGTAGTAATATAGTAGTGTAGAGGAGGCTGGGTGTGAACAGCAGGAGACATATCAAGGCTGTAGTAATATAGTAGTGTAGAGGAGGCTGGGTGTGAACAGCAGGAGACATATCAAGGCTGTAGTAAGACAGTAGTGTAGAGGAGGCTGTGTGAGAACAGCAGGAGACACATCAAGGCTGTAGTAATACAGTAGTGTGGAGGAGGCTGTGTGAGAACAGCAGGAGACATATCAAGGCTGTAGTAATACAGTAGTGTGGAGGAGGCTGGGTGGTAACAGCAGGAGACATATCAAGGCTGTAGTAATACAGTAGTGTGGAGGAGGCTGGGTGGGAACAGCAGGAGACATATCAAGGCTGTAGTAATACAGTAGTGTGGAGGAGGCTGTGTGAGAACAGCAGGAGACATATCAAGGCTGTAGTAATACAGTAGTGTAGAGGAGGCTGGGTGAGAACAGCAGGAGACATATCAAGACTGTAGTAATACAGTAGTGTAGAGGAGGCTGGGTGAGAACAGCAGGAGACATATCAAGGCTGTAGTTATACAGTAGTGTAGAGGAGGCTGGGTGAGAACAGCAGGAGACATATCAAGGCTGTAGTAATACAGTAGTGTAGAGGAGGCTGTGTGAGAACAGCAGGAGACATATCAAGGCTGTAGTAATACAGTAGTGTAGAGGAGGCTGGGTGTGAACAGCAGGAGACATATCAAGGCTGTAGTAATACAGTAGTGTAGAGGAGGCTGGGTGAGAACAGCAGGAGACATATCAAGGCTGTAGTAATACAGTAGTGTAGAGGAGGCTGGGTAGTTGTAGTTTAGAGGAGGCTGGGTGTGAACAGCAGGAGACATATCAAGGCTGTAGTAATACAGTAGTGTAGAGGAGGCTGGGTGAGAACAGCAGGAGACATATCAAGGCTGTAGTAATACAGTAGTGTAGAGGAGGCTGGGTGAGAACAGCAGGAGACATATCAAGACTGTAGTAAAACAGTAGTGTAGAGGAGGCTGGGTAGTTGTAGTGTAGAGGAGGCTGGGTGTGAACAGCAGGAGACATATCAAGGCTGTAGTAATACAGTAGTGTAGAGGAGGCTGGGTGAGAACAGCAGGAGACATATCAAGGCTGTAGTAATACAGTAGTATAGAGGAGGCTGTGTGAGAACAGCAGGAGACATATCAAGGCTGTAGTAATACAGTAGTATAGAGGAGGCTGGGTGTGAACAGCAGGAGACATATCAAGGCTGTAGTAATACAGTAGTGTAGAGGAGGCTGGGTGAGAACAGCAGGAGACATATCAAGGCTGTAGTAATACAGTAGTGTAGAGGAGGCTGGGTGAGAACAGCAGGAGACATATCAAGGCTGTAGTAATACAGTAGTGTAGAGGAGGCTGGGTAGTTGTAGTTTAGAGGAGGCTGGGTGTGAACAGCAGGAGACATATCAAGGCTGTAGTAATACAGTAGTGTAGAGGAGGCTGTGTGAGAACAGCAGGAGACATATCAAGGCTGTAGTAATACAGTAGTATAGAGGAGGCTGGGTGAGAACAGCAGGAGACATATCAAGGCTGTAGTAATACAGTAGTGTGGAGGAGGCTGGGTGTGAACAGCAGGAGACATATCAAGACTGTAGTAATACAGTAGTGTAGAGGAGGCTGGGTGAGAACAGCAGGAGACATATCAAGGCTGTAGTAATACAGTAGTGTGGAGGAGGCTGGGTGTGAACAGCAGGAGACATATCAAGGCTGTAGTAATACAGTAGTGTGGAGGAGGCTGGGTGTGAACAGCAGGAGACATATCAAGGCTGTAGTAATATAGTAGTGTAGAGGAGGCTGGGTGTGAACAGCAGGAGACATATCAAGGCTGTAGTAATATAGTAGTGTAGAGGAGGCTGGGTGAGAACAGCAGGAGACATATCAAGGCTGTAGTAATACAGTAGTGTGGAGGAGGCTGGGTGTGAACAGCAGGAGACATATCAAGGCTGTAGTAATACAGTAGTGTAGAGGAGGCTGGGTGTGAACAGCAGGAGACATATCAAGGCTGTAGTAATACAGTAGTGTAGAGGAGGCTGGGTGTGAACAGCAGGAGACATATCAAGGCTGTAGTAATACAGTAGTGTAGAGGAGGCTGGGTGTGAACAGCAGGAGACATATCAAGACTGTAGTAATACAGTAGTGTGGAGGAGGCTGGGTGTGAACAGCAGGAGACATATCAAGGCTGTAGTAATACAGTAGTGTAGAGGAGGCTGGGTAGTTATAGTGTAGAGAGTGGAGGCTGGGTAGTTATAGTGTAGAATAGGCTGGGTAGTTGTAGTGTAGAGGAGGCTGGGTGTGAACAGCAGGAGACATATCAAGGCTGTAGTAATACAGTAGTATAGAGGAGGCTGGGTGAGAACAGCAGGAGACATATCAAGGCTGTAGTAATACAGTAGTGTAGAGGAGGCTGGGTGTGAACAGCAGGAGACATATCAAGGCTGTAGTAATATAGTAGTATAGAGGAGGCTGGGTGAGAACAGCAGGAGACATATCAAGGCTGTAGTAATATAGTAGTATAGAGGAGGCTGGGTGTGAACAGCAGGAGACATATCAAGGCTGTAGTAATATAGTAGTATAGAGGAGGCTGGGTGAGAACAGCAGGAGACATATCAAGGCTGTAGTAATACAGTAGTGTGGAGGAGGCTGGGTGGGAACAGCAGGAGACATATCAAGGCTGTAGTAATACAGTAGTGTGGAGGAGGCTGGGTGTGAACAGCAGGAGACATATCAAGGCTGTAGTAATATAGTAGTATAGAGGAGGCTGGGTGAGAACAGCAGGAGACATATCAAGGCTGTAGTAATACAGTAGTGTGGAGGAGGCTGGGTGGGAACAGCAGGAGACATATCAAGGCTGTAGTAATATAGTAGTATAGAGGAGGCTGGGTGAGAACAGCAGGAGACATATCAAGGCTGTAGTAATATAGTAGTATAGAGGAGGCTGGGTGAGAACAGCAGGAGACATATCAAGGCTGTAGTAATACAGTAGTGTGGAGGAGGCTGGGTGGGAACAGCAGGAGACATATCAAGGCTGTAGTAATACAGTAGTGTGGAGGAGGCTGGGTGTGAACAGCAGGAGACATATCAAGGCTGTAGTAGTACAGTAGTATAGAGGAGGCTGGGTGTGAACAGCAGGAGACATATCAAGGCTGTAGTAATACAGTAGTGTAGAGGAGGCTGGGTGTGAACAGCAGGAGACATATCAAGGCTGTAGTAGTACAGTAGTATAGAGGAGGCTGGGTGTGAACAGCAGGAGACATATCAAGGCTGTAGTAATACAGTAGTGTAGAGGAGGCTGGGTGTGAACAGCAGGAGACATATCAAGGCTGTAGTAATACAGTAGTATAGAGGAGGCTGGGTGTGAACAGCAGGAGACATATCAAGGCTGTAGTAATACAGTAGTGTAGAGGAGGCTGGGTGTGAACAGCAGGAGACATATCAAGGCTGTAGTAGTACAGTAGTATAGAGGAGGCTGGGTGTGAACAGCAGGAGACATATCAAGGCTGTAGTAATACAGTAGTGTAGAGGAGGCTGGGTGTGAACAGCAGGAGACATATCAAGGCTGTAGTAATACAGTAGTGTAGAGGAGGCTGTGTGAGAACAGCAGGAGACATATCAAGGCTGTAGTAATACAGTAGTGTGGAGGAGGCTGTGTGAGAACAGCAGGAGACATATCAAGGCTGTAGTAATACAGTAGTGTAGAGGAGGCTGTGTGAGAACAGCAGGAGACATATCAAGACTGTAGTAAAACAGTAGTGTAGAGGAGGCTGGGTAGTTGTAGTGTAGAGGAGGCTGTGTGTGAACAGCAGGAGACATATCAAGGCTGTAGTAATACAGTAGTGTGGAGGAGGCTGTGTGTGAACAGCAGGAGACATATCAAGGCTGTAGTAATACAGTAGTGTGGAGGAGGCTGTGTGAGAACAGCAGGAGACATATCAAGACTGTAGTAAAACAGTAGTGTAGAGGAGGCTGGGTAGTTGTAGTGTAGAGGAGGCTGTGTGTGAACAGCAGGAGACATATCAAGGCTGTAGTAATACAGTAGTGTGGAGGAGGCTGGGTGTGATCAGCAGGAGACATATCAAGGCTGTAGTAATACAGTAGTGTGGAGGAGGCTGTGTGAGAACAGCAGGAGACATATCAAGGCTGTAGTAATACAGTAGTGTAGAGGAGGCTGGGTGTGAACAGCAGGAGACATATCAAGGCTGTAGTAATACAGTAGTGTAGAGGAGGCTGGGTGAGAACAGCAGGAGACATATCAAGGCTGTAGTAATACAGTAGTGTGGAGGAGGCTGGGTGTGAACAGCAGGAGACATATCAAGGCTGTAGTAATACAGTAGTATAGAGGAGGCTGGGTGTGAACAGCAGGAGACATATCAAGGCTGTAGTAATACAGTAGTGTAGAGGAGGCTGGGTGGGAACAGCAGGAGACATATCAAGACTGTAGTAATACAGTAGTGTGGAGGAGGCTGGGTGTGAACAGCAGGAGACATATCAAGGCTGTAGTAATACAGTAGTGTAGAGGAGGCTGGGTGTGAACAGCAGGAGACATATAAAGGCTGTAGTAATACAGTAGTGTAGAGGAGGCTGGGTGAGAACAGCAGGAGACATATCAAGGCTGTAGTAATACAGTAGTGTGGAGGAGGCTGGGTGTGAACAGCAGGAGACATATCAAGGCTGTAGTAATACAGTAGTGTAGAGGAGGCTGGGTGTGAACAGCAGGAGACATATCAAGACTGTAGTAATACAGTAGTGTGGAGGAGGCTGGGTGTGAACAGCAGGAGACATATCAAGGCTGTAGTAATACAGTAGTATAGAGGAGGCCGGGTGAGAACAGCAGGAGACATATCAAGGCTGTAGTAATACAGTAGTGTGGAGGAGGCTGGGTGAGAACAGCAGGAGACATATCAAGGCTGTAGTAATACAGTAGTGTAGAGGAGGCTGGGTAGTAGTAGTATAGAGGAGGCTGGGTGTGAACAGCAGGAGACATATCAAGGCTGTAGTAATACAGTAGTGTGGAGGAGGCTGGGTGTGAACAGCAGGAGACATATCAAGGCTGTAGTAATATAGTAGTGTGGAGGAGGCTGGGTGAGAACAGCAGGAGACATATCAAGGCTGTAGTAATATAGTAGTATAGAGGAGGCTGGGTGAGAACAGCAGGAGACATATCAAGGCTGTAGTAATACAGTAGTGTGGAGGAGGCTGGGTGTGAACAGCAGGAGACATATCAAGGCTGTAGTAATATAGTAGTATAGAGGAGGCTGGGTGTGAACAGCAGGAGACATATCAAGGCTGTAGTAATACAGTAGTGTAGAGGAGGCTGGGTGTGAACAGCAGGAGACATATCAAGGCTGTAGTAATATAGTAGTGTGGAGGAGGCTGTGTGAGAACAGCAGGAGACATATCAAGGCTGTAGTAATATAGTAGTATAGAGGAGGCTGTGTGAGAACAGCAGGAGACATATCAAGGCTGTAGTAATATAGTAGTATAGAGGAGGCTGGGTGAGAACAGCAGGAGACATATCAAGGCTGTAGTAATACAGTAGTGTAGAGGAGGCTGGGTAGTTGTAGTGTAGAGGAGGCTGGGTGAGAACAGCAGGAGACATATCAAGGCTGTAGTAATACAGTAGTGTGGAGGAGGCTGGGTGTGAACAGCAGGAGACATATCAAGGCTGTAGTAATATAGTAGTGTAGAGGAGGCTGGGTGTGAACAGCAGGAGACATATCAAGGCTGTAGTAATACAGTAGTATAGAGGAGGCTGGGTGAGAACAGCAGGAGACATATCAAGGCTGTAGTAATATAGTAGTATAGAGGAGGCTGTGTGTGAACAGCAGGAGACATATCAAGGCTGTAGTAATATAGTAGTATAGAGGAGGCTGTGTGAGAACAGCAGGACACATATCAAGACTGTAGTAAAACAGTAGTGTAGAGGAGGCTGGGTGTGAACAGCAGGAGACATATCAAGGCTGTAGTAATACAGTAGTGTGGAGGAGGCTGGGTGTGAACAGCAGGAGACATATCAAGGCTGTAGTAATACAGTAGTGTAGAGGAGGCTGGGTGTGAACAGCAGGAGACATATCAAGGCTGTAGTAATACAGTAGTATAGAGGAGGCTGGGTGTGAACAGCAGGAGACATATCAAGGCTGTAGTAATACAGTAGTGTAGAGGAGGCTGGGTGAGAACAGCAGGAGACATATCAAGGCTGTAGTAATACAGTAGTGTGGAGGAGGCTGGGTGAGAACAGCAGGAGACATATCAAGGCTGTAGTAATACAGTAGTGTGGAGGAGGCTGGGTGAGAACAGCAGGAGACATATCAAGGCTGTAGTAATACAGTAGTCTGGAGGAGGCTGGGTGAGAACAGCAGGAGACATATCAAGGCTGTAGTAATACAGTAGTGTGGAGGAGGCTGGGTGTGAACAGCAGGAGACATATCAAGGCTGTAGTAATACAGTAGTGTGGAGGAGGCTGGGTGTGAACAGCAGGAGACATATCAAGGCTGTAGTAATATAGTAGTGTAGAGGAGGCTGTGTGAGAACAGCAGGAGACATATCAAGGCTGTAGTAATATAGTAGTATAGAGGAGGCTGTGTGAGAACAGCAGGAGACATATCAAGGCTGTAGTAATATAGTAGTATAGAGGAGGCTGGGTGAGAACAGCAGGAGACATATCAAGGCTGTAGTAATACAGTAGTGTAGAGGAGGCTGGGTAGTTGTAGTGTAGAGGAGGCTGGGTGAGAACAGCAGGAGACATATCAAGGCTGTAGTAATACAGTAGTGTAGAGGAGGCTGGGTAGTTGTAGTGTAGAGGAGGCTGGGTGAGAACAGCAGGAGACATATCAAGGCTGTAGTAATACAGTAGTGTAGAGGAGGCTGGGTAGTTGTAGTGTAGAGGAGGCTGGGTGAGAACAGCAGGAGACATATCAAGGCTGTAGTAATACAGTAGTGTAGAGGAGGCTGGGTAGTTGTAGTGTAGAGGAGGCTGGGTGAGAACAGCAGGAGACATATCAAGGCTGTAGTAATACAGTAGTGTGGAGGAGGCTGGGTGTGAACAGCAGGAGACATATCAAGGCTGTAGTAATACAGTAGTATAGAGGAGGCTGTGTGTGAACAGCAGGAGACATATCAAGGCTGTAGTAATATAGTAGTATAGAGGAGGCTGTGTGTGAACAGCAGGAGACATATCAAGGCTGTAGTAATACAGTAGTGTAGAGGAGGCTGGGTGAGAACAGCAGGAGACATATCAAGACTGTAGTAATACAGTAGTGTAGAGGAGGCTGGGTGAGAACAGCAGGAGACATATCAAGGCTGTAGTAATACAGTAGTGTGGAGGAGGCTGGGTGTGAACAGCAGGAGACATATCAAGGCTGTAGTAATACAGTAGTATAGAGGAGGCTGGGTGTGAACAGCAGGAGACATATCAAGGCTGTAGTAAAACAGTAGTGTAGAGGAGGCTGGGTAGTTGTAGTGTAGAGGAGGCTGGGTGTGAACAGCAGGAGACATATCAAGGCTGTAGTAATACAGTAGTGTGGAGGAGGCTGGGTGTGAACAGCAGGAGACATATCAAGGCTGTAGTAATACAGTAGTGTAGAGGAGGCTGGGTGTGAACAGCAGGAGACATATCATGGCTGTAGTAATACAGTAGTATAGAGGAGGCTGGGTGTGAACAGCAGGAGACATATCAAGGCTGTAGTAATACAGTAGTGTAGAGGAGGCTGGGTGAGAACAGCAGGAGACATATCAAGGCTGTAGTAATACAGTAGTGTAGAGGAGGCTGTGTGAGAACAGCAGGAGACATATCAAGGCTGTAGTAATACAGTAGTGTGGAGGAGGCTGGGTGTGAACAGCAGGAGACATATCAAGGCTGTAGTAATACAGTAGTGTAGAGGAGGCTGGGTGTGAACAGCAGGAGACATATCAAGGCTGTAGTAATACAGTAGTATAGAGGAGGCTGGGTGTGAACAGCAGGAGACATATCAAGGCTGTAGTAATACAGTAGTGTGGAGGAGGCTGGGTGTGAACAGCAGGAGACATATCAAGGCTGTAGTAATACAGTAGTGTAGAGGAGGCTGGGTGTGAACAGCAGGAGACATATCAAGGCTGTAGTAATACAGTAGTGTAGAGGAGGCTGGGTGTGAACAGCAGGAGACATATCAAGGCTGTAGTAATACAGTAGTGTGGAGGAGGCTGGGTGAGAACAGCAGGAGACATATCAAGGCTGTAGTAATACAGTAGTGTAGAGGAGGCTGTGTGAGAACAGCAGGAGACATATCAAGGCTGTAGTAATACAGTAGTGTGGAGGAGGCTGGGTGAGAACAGCAGGAGACATATCAAGGCTGTAGTAATACAGTAGTGTAGAGGAGGCTGGGTGAGAACAGCAGGAGACATATCAAGGCTGTAGTAATATAGTAGTGTAGAGGAGGCTGGGTGAGAACAGCAGGAGACATATAGTATTGACATCTTGGTAAAATATTATATTCATTCATTCATTCCCTGCTTATTGACCACTCTGAATTTATGGTTGGAATGCCTCACCATCCTTTGATTTTAAATAAAGTTGAAATATTTGTAATGGTCCTTCCTTAAAATATAAATAATGGTAAATATAAATATTGTATTTTACTAATCTGTAACGAAGCAATAAATATTGATTGAAAATGGAAATTTTACTTATCGGGAGAAAATATTGGCAGGTCATTTTTACAATTTATGGCACATAATAGATTTTTCTCACAATGCATATATTTTAATTTCTACTTTATTTCACTCCATAAACCTTTAGTCATAAACCTTACCTATCCGTAAGAAGAAAATGCCCAGGTGAATCACTTTTGACGACATCAAATATTTGTATTCTAGATCAGTGTTTCTATAATATAGATGGCATTATTTTTCCAGCTTATCTGAATCTTCCCTTACGAAGTGAACCAAGACAAACATGTTCATTACATCTGTTAACGTGTTAAGTTTTGTCCAGAACAGACACACACACACACACACACTGCTCCATCCTATGGTCCTCTCTTAGTTTGCATAATGTTGGGTAGTTACAGCGAGCGCAGGGTGAATCATCCCTCTCTCTCTCCCTGAATGTGGATCAACCTGCTGATAGATGCATCAATCCCTCTCCAGTGAGAGCTGTGTGCTTGTGTCTGTGTGTGGGGTGTTTGTGTACGTTTCCTCCATGTGTGTGTGTGCACACATGCGTGTATGTTTGTGTGTGCCTCCTTCATGCAGACCCAGGCTGGCTGTGGTCAGGTCAGGGGGATGGAGTGGGTTTAACAGTTCTCCTATCTGACCCTGCCCCCCACCTTTAAACAGATCCATATATTACCCCAGCCATCCCTCAGGCAGCCCAGCCGCAGTATGTCTCCACAGCAGTTTTAACTTTCACACCCCAGAGGTCCATATGGAGCATCATCAGGGCCATCACTGAACATGGCTTGGGGAAATATATAGCTGCTGGACTGGACTGGACGGGAGAGTGTGTGTGTGTGCATTGCCCTTTATGTTTTTGAAATCATTTGTATATCTCAATGTGTTTATGTAGTGTACGGTATGCGTGCATGCCTTATGGACATGTAGCTTTTGATTTCTCTGTTAGTGCAAAGCAGTACCCACTCAATGAACTGTCTAATATCTCCTTTACTGACACATCCCTCCACTCAGACCTCCTCCCCCACTCCACTCCCTCTTCATGGAAATGTCTCTGGTCCTCCAGACTATGTTCTCTTCCCAAACACTGGTGATTATACACCCTGATACACATCACTCACAATCAGCCAGGACACTTCAACTTGTATGTTTAAATGGCTCCCAACAGTATCCTTAATCTGACCAAAATCAATAGAGCTTTTACTGTCACGTCGTAAGGAGAGAGGGGAGGAGACTGGTATTGATGTTCACATGTCATTTCAGGAGGATTTGATGCCTGAGTGCATCCCAAATGGCACCCTATTCTCTATAGAGTGCACTACTTTTGGCCCGGGCTCATAGGGCTCTGGTCAAAAGTAGTGGACTATTTAGACAATAGGGTGTCACTTGGGATGCAGACTCCATCCTCTGTCTGCTCTGAGGAGATGGTGTGATAGATCAACTGATGGTGTCTGGGTATTCAGCCAGGGTTAGTGAAGCTTTGCGCTGGTTAGGTTGAAAAAGACTGTTTTCCTGAGCGACTAGAGAAACAGTGGCACTGGAGAGAAGATGTTATTGATTGTCATTTCAAAGAAAAGCTCTTTGAATTAAAAACAACCATATGTTTTACCTTCATTTAACTAGGCAAGTCAGTTAAGAACAAATTCTTATTTTCAATGACGGACTAGGAACAGTGGGTTAACTGCCTTGTTCAGGGGCAGAATGACAGATTTGTACCTTGTCAGCTCAGGGATTTGATCTGGCAACCTTTCAGTTACTAGTTCAACACTCTAACCACTAGGCTACCTGCCGCACCAATGGGTTATCACTGTAAGTTCCTGACACAAGGCGACACCTGGGAGAGCTTCCCACACACACACTTCAGATACTTTATCTACCATTCAATCAGTAGAGAGATAGTTGTCTGTGGCAGCCCTCTCTAGGAGATTCAAGAAGAGGATGAGGAAGAGGAAGAGAGAGGTATAGAAACCCTGCTGATGGGGGGTGAGGGGAACAGAGGAATGGGGAGAGAGAGACAAAGAGAGAGATGATGAGGTGGTTATAGAGGCCTAGTGTGACAGAGAGGTGGGGGGTCAGGCCTGCTGGAGGAGGAGGGGATGAACAGTCTGACAGGTGGAGGAGTGGAGGGGTGGGACTATAGGGCTATGATGTGTCCTGTCCTGCTTTCATTCTCTCTGTCCCTCTCTATCTATCCCTCCCTCCTCTCCACCCACCCCTCTCTCTGGAATCATTCTCCCTCCACCCTAGCTGACAGCCCCTGAGCCTTAGAGTCACATTACAGGCCTGGGTGGTAGTTAAAGGCCCATAATCTGCCTGTGAGCGGCCTAGGCGCTGCTGCGCGGCCCAAGCGGAAGGAAGCACATTATTGGCTTTAAGGACTCCTGCTGCTGTGGGACCCAAGACTAGTGGCTGGTGCTGCCTGTGTGTGTGTGTGTTACACAGAGAGAGAAAGTGGAGCATTATTTATTTAGTTGTTAAGTGTTTAAAGCAGAGGAGTCTACTGGGATAAAGCACAGCTGATGAACATATTCCGTGGATTATTCTGTAGGGAGAGGGACGTGAATGGAGATTCAGAGTGGTTTCATATCGCTGTGATGATATGGTAACCCGCTGCCTGTGATATCAGTATACATTGGACAGAAACATCCCCTCTTCATTCTGATGTGTGTGTGTCCGCGATTGTGTGTGCTTGCATGCGCCTGTCTGTATCACAGTAACAGACCAGTGGGAACAGTCCTAACATATTTGTTTTATGTGTGTGTGGAATGGGAGTTAGCTTTACCATTAATAAATCATCTTGGGGTGGCGGCCCCCTAAGATGAAGGACCAGGAGCAATTGGCCCCATTAATAACACCATTACTGGACTGGAGGGGCTGGTGGTGGCTCCTGGTCAGGTTTACCTCTGTCTCTTCATGCCCTCAGTCCTGATCACAATAGAGAGACTGTACATTTCACCACAGCACAGAGTAATGGAGAAAACACACAAGTCAGGGTAGGATGGTATGTGGCTTGTAAGGCTACTGTGTGTGTGTTTGCATGAGCGTGTGCGAGTGTGTGTGACTGTGTGTGCGGGCGCATACAAGATCCTGTGCATGTGTGTTTGCAAGAGTGTGTGATCCATTCCTGTAAAGAGAGAGAGAGAGAGAGAGAGAGAGAGAGAGAGAGAGAGAGAGAGAGAGAGAGAGAGAGAGAGAGAGAGAGAGAGAGAGAGAGAGAGAGAGGTATACATATACAATGAGAGAGAAAGAGGGAGGGAGAGATAGACTGACAGAGAGAGAGATATAGAGAGGGATATATATATATATATATATATATATATGTATATATATATAGAGAGAGAGAGAGAGAGAGAGAGAGAGAGAGAGAGAGAGAGAGAGAGAGAGAGAGAGAGAGAGAGAGAGAGAGAGAACAGATTGAATGGCTAATGAAATGGGTAACTCCAGGCCTGAATAAATTCTCTGGTCTGGTGAGTAGAGCCCCCTGGATGCAGCCTGGCAGCCCTGGGAGATGAATGACCACTGGGCTCTGGCATAATGAGTTAGTGAAGCCTGTGTGTGTGTGTGTGTGTGTGTGTGTGTGTGTGTGTGTGTGTGTGTGTGTGTGTGTGTGTGTGTGTGTGTGTGTGTGTGTGTGTGTGTGTGTGTGTGTGTGTGTGTGTGTGTGTGTGTGTGTGTGTGTGTGTGTGTGTGTGTGTGAACATGTGTGTGTCTTGGCATTGCACTTGTGAATACATCACTTTGTCCACAAGTGGGCTGGCCCGAGCAGAGCGTGACATCTTTATAAATCCCCCTCTCTCTCCACTCCTGCTGCTCTAGCTGATTTATGGTTCCCCCCACCCTCCCTACCTCTTTTCCTCCCCAGTTTGGCCCCTCTCTCTCTGGGCCCCACCCTGCCCCTCTTGTCCTGCCTCGCCAGCCCACACACAGCACTAATCCAGGTCAGTGCACTGATGGAGGGGAAATGAGAAGCTAATTAGATAATGGGAGGTGAAAATGGGCAAGAGTGAGCTGGAATCTCTCATCTCTCATCTCTCTGTCTGACTATCCTGCTCTCACACACACAAAGGCAGGCAGGCAATGTGCACACACATGCACATACACTGCAAGTACACACACACGCGCGCACACACACACATAAACACACACACGCACACACACCCTTTTACAGGGTGATTTATTTGATCACCCACAGTCACTTTTCTATGTGTTGTATTGTATGACTACAGAGGAGGAGCCACAGTTTCTGCTAACACCAAACAACCACCTTCAATAAGCTGAGTAACACACAATCACTGTCAATATAGTGCATCCTAACACCCAATCAGTTCTGTCAAAATGGGGGCCGGGGACAGGGTTGGGGAGTAACCGATTACATGTAATCAGTTAAATGTAAACTGATTACAAAAATCTGTAACTGTAATCAGTAAAAATGTTGTAATCGCTTTACAGATACTTGGATTACTTTTAAAATCCGAAAGAATGTTTGTAAAAAAAAAAAGAAACATTATGACACCTTTCTATTTTCACAATGACATTCCATTCAGCATTGAAAAAAGGTGCACGTTTACGTTTGTTCCACCTGAGAGAGTCTAACCCAAGTCAAAGACCACTATGATGACACACCACATGCGTTTGATGGATCCTTTTTGTCTTCTAGTGCCTCTTAAGGGGAAAGTAATCCAAAAGTAACTGAAGGTAATCACATCACATTACTGAGTTTGGGTAATCCAAAAATTGCATTAGCGATTACAATTTTGGACAGTTAACTAGCAACTGTAACAGATTACATTTCGAAAGTAACCTAGCCGGGAACAATGCCCTGGCCGGGGATAACACCTAACAAAAACTAGTTCTAAATATTCTAGTTCTAAAACTAGGATCTAAATATACAGTTGAAGTCGGAAGTTTACATACACCTTAGCCAAATACATTTAAACTCAGTTGGAAAAAAAAAAATCCTGACATTTAATCCAAGTAAAAATTCCCTGTCTTAGGTCAATTAGGATCACCGCTTTATTTTAAGAATGTGAAATGTCATAATAGTAGAGAGAATTATTTAATTCATATTTTATTTCTTTCATCACATTCCCTGTGGGTCAGAAGTTTACATACACTCAATTAGTATTTGGTAGCATTGCTTTTAAATTGTTTAACTTGGGTGAAATGTTTCGGGTAGCCTTCCACAAGCTTCCCACAATAAGTTGGGTGAATTTTGGCCCATTCCTCCTGACAGAGCTGGTGTAACTGAGTCAGGTTTGTAGGCCTTGCTCGAACACACTTTTTCAGTTCTGCCCACAAATGTTCTATAGGATTGAGGTCAGGGCTTTGTGATGGCCACTCCAATACCTTGACTTTGTTGTCCTTTAGCCATTTTGCCACAACTTTGGAAGTATGCTTGGGGTCATTGTCCATTTGGAAGACCCATTGTGACCAAGCTTTACCTTCCTGACTGATGTCTTGAGATGTTGCTTCAATATATCCACATCATTTTCCTACCTCATGATGACATCTATTTTGTGAAGTGGACCAGTCCCTCCTGTAGCAAAGCATCCCCACAACATGATGCTGCCACCCCCGTGCTTCACGGTTGGGATGGTGTTCTTCGGGCTTGCAAGCCTTCAGCTTTTTCCTCCAAACATAACAATGGTCATTATGGCCAAACAGATCTATTTTTGTTTCATCAGACCAGAGGACATTTCTCCAAAAAGTGTGATCTTTGTCCCCATGTGCAGTTGCAAACCGTAGTCTGGCTTTTTTTATGGCAGTTTTGGAGCAGTGGCTTCTTCCTTGCTGAGCGGTCTTTCAGGTTATGTCGATATAGGACTCATTTTACTGTGGATGTAGATACTTTTGTACCTGTTTCTTCCAGCATCTTCACAAGGTCCTTTGCTGTTGTTCATGGAGTGATTTGCACTTTTCGCACCAATGTATGTTAATCTCTAGGAGACAGAACGCGTCTCCTTCCTGAGCGGTATGATGGCTGCGTGGTCCCATGGTGTTTATACTTGCGTACTATTGTTTGTACAGATGAACGTGGTACCTTCAGGCGTTTGGAAATTGCTCCCAAGGATGAACCAGACTTATTTTTCTGAGATCTTGACTGATTTCTTTTGATTTTCCCATGATGTCAAGCAAAGAGGCACACCTCCAATTGACTCAAATGATGTCAATTAGCCTATCAGAAACTTCTAAAGCTATGACATCATTTTCTGGATTTTTCCAAGCTGTTTAAAGGCACAGTCAACATAGTGTATGTAAACTTCTGACCCCCTGGAATTGTGATACAGTGAATAACTGTCACGCCCTGGCCTTAGTATTATTTGTTTTATTTATTATTTTAGTTAGTTCAGGGTGTGACATGGGGTATGTGTGTATTTTGGGGTATTATATGGTAGAGGGGGTGTTGGTTGTAAGTTATGGTTTTGTGTTGAGTGTATGTGTCTAGCTGTGTCTATGTTGGGTGTAGTTGTCTAGGAGAGTCTATGGTGGCCGGAATGGGTTCTCAATTAGAGACAGCTGATTTCGGTTGTCTCTAATTGGGAGCCATATTTTAGGCTGCCATAGGCTTTAGCTGTTTGTGGGTCATTGTTTATGTGTATGTATATGTCGACGTAAGTAGTTTGTGTGTGCACTTACGTTTGAAGTTTCACGATCGTTTGTTGTTTTGTTAGTGTTGTATAAGTGTGTCGTGTTCATCTTCGTCGTTGTTATTAAAAAGAAGATCCTGACAGAATGACCCACCAATCTATTACCAAGCAACATGACCAGCGGCAACAGGATCAAGGCATTAAGGACTCATGGACATGGGAGGAGATTTTAGATGGTAAGGGACCTTGGGCGCAACCGGGAGAATATCGCCTCCCTCGTGAAGAGCTGGAGGCAGCGAAAGCCGAGAGGAGGCGATATGAGGAGGCAGCACGGAGGCAAGGCTGGAGACCCGCGAGTACTACCCAAAAATTTCTTGGGGGGGGGGGCTAAGAGGTAGTGGGCCAAGAGGTAGTGGGCCGAGGGCAGGTAGGAAACCTGCGCCCACTTCCCAGGCTAACCGTGGAGAGCGGGAGTACGGGCGGACACCGTGTTACGCAGTAGAGCGCACGGTGTCTCCTGTACGTGTTCATAGCCCGGTGCGGGTTATTCCACCTTCCCGCACTGGTAGGGCTAGATTGGGCATTGAGCCAGGTGTCATGATACCGGCTCAACGCGTCTGGTCTCCAGTGCGTCTCCTCGGGCCGGTATACATGGCACCAGCCTTACGCATGGTGTCCCCGGTTCGCCTACATAGCCCGGTGCGGGTTATTCCACCTTCCCGCACTGGTCGGGCGACGGGGAGCATTCAACCAGGTAAGGTTGGGCAGGCTCGGTGTTCAAGGGAACCAGTACGCCTGCACGGTCCGGTATTTCCGGCGCCACCTCCCCGCCCCAGTTCAGTTCCACCAGTGCCTACACCACGTAACAGGCTTCCAGTGTGTCTCCAGAGCCCTGTTCCTCCTCCACGCACTCGTCCTATGGTGCGTGTCTCCAGCCCGGTACCACCAATTCCGGCACCACGCACTAAGCCTCTTGTGCGTCTCCAGAGTCCTGTGCATCCTGTTGCTGCTCCCCGCACTAGCCCTGAGATGCGTGTCCCCAGTCCGGTACCACCAGTTCCGGCCCCACGCACTAGGCCTAATGTGCGTCCCCAGGGTCCAGTATGCCCTGTTCCTTCTCCCCGCACTAGCCTGAAAGTGCGTGCCTTTAGGCCGGTGCCTCCAGTTCCGGCACCACGCACCAGGCCTACAGTGCGCCTCATCCGGCCAGAGCCATCCGTCTCCCCAGCGCCGTCTGAGCCATCCGTCTCCCCAGCGCCGTCTGAGCCATCCGTCTCCCCAGCGCCGTCTGAGCCATCCGTCTCCCCAGCGCCGTCTGAGCCATCCGTCTCCCCAGCGCCATCTGAGCCATCCGTCTGCCCAGTACCGTCTGAGCCATCCGTCTGTCCAGAGCCATTAGAGCCGCCCGTCTGTCCCGAGCCGTCAGAGCCATTAGTCAGTCAGGAGCCGCTAGAGCCATTCGTCAGTCAGGATCTGCCAGAGCCGCCAACCAGACAGGATCTGCCAGAGCCGCCAACCAGACAGGATCTGCCAGAGCCGCCAACCAGACAGGATCTGCCAGAGCCGCCAACCAGACAGGATCTGCCAGAGCCGCCAACCAGACAGGATCTGCCAGAGCCGTCAGCCAGCCATGAGCGTCCAGATCCGTCTGCCAGCCATGAGAAGCCGGATCCGTCACCTAGCCATGAGCAGCCAGATCTGTCAGCCAGCCATGAGCCGTCCAACCAGGATCCGCCGGAGCCGTCATCCAGCCAGGATCTGCCCCTTATCCTGGTGCTGCCCCTTATCCTGGTGCTGCCCCTTATCCTGGTGCGGCCCCTTACCCTGGTGCTGTCCCTTATCCTGGTGCTGCCCCTTATCCTGGTGCTGCCCCTTATCCCGGTGCTGCCCCTTATGACTATGGTGGGGTGGGGACCACGACCAGTGCCGGAGCCGCCGCCATGGAAGGAAGCCCACCCAGACCCTCCCCTAGACTATGTGCTGGTGCATCCGGAGTTCGCACCTTAAGGGGGGGGTTATGTCACGCCCTGGCCTTAGTATTATTTGTTTTATTTATTATTTTAGTTAGGTCAGGGTGTGACATGGGGTATGTGTGTATTATAGGGTAGAGGGGGTGTTGGTTGTAGGTTATGGTTTTGTGTTGAGTGTATGTGTCTAGCTGTGTCTATGTTGGGTGTAGTTGTCTAGGAGAGTCTATGGTGGCCGGAATGGGTTCTCAATTAGAGACAGCTGATTTCAGTTGTCTCTAATTGGGAGCCATATTTTAGGCTGCCATAGGCTTTAGCTGTTTGTGGGTCATTGTTTATGTGTATGTATATGTCGACGTAAGTAGTTTGTGTGTGCACTTACGTTTGAAGTTTCACGATCGTTTGTTGTTTTGTTAGTGTTGTATAAGTGTTTGGTGATCATCTTCGTCGTGGTAAATAAAGAAGATGTATTCAAATCATGTTGCGCCTTGGTCCTCTCGTTCATGTCAACGCGATCCTGACAATAACAAGTGAAATAATCTGTAAACAATTGTTGGAAAAACTACTTGTGTCGTGCACAAAGTAGATGTCCTAACCGACTTGCCAAAACTATAGTTTGTTAACAAGAAATTTGTGGTGTGGTTGAAAAACGAGTTTTAATGACTCCAACCTAAGTGTATGTAAACTTCCGACTTCAACTGTACAAGATCTAGGCGACACGTAAATATGTATATTCAGCAGTTTTATGTAAAATCACATTTGCTTTTTATATCACATCAAATGTGATGTAGCTTAACTGTGTTCCCACCAAATTCAGCTTCTAGTTACAGGTCTTCCGTAATCAGCTCTACCCCTGTTCCACTGCTAATGCACTACCACCACTGCCTTGTATAGCAGTGATAATACAGTAATACCCAGTGACTGATGAGGCCTGTACTGCTCTATTGGGCCATACAGTCTGTCTAGTTTAGCTGATAACTGGGAGTTAGTCCATATGGAATAGAAGCTAGCTGGCAAATTAACGGAGAACAATAAACCACATTGAGAATTACTCCCATTAAAAGGCATTTATTGGGGTTCTCACTCAGTACAACCCATATGTGTGTGTGCGTGCGTGTGTGTGCAAGTTATCATGATGTGTCCATTCTCCTGGTGCCTCTCTATGCTAAGCTAAATTATGTTGTGCCAGGGACTTAATGTAACGTAACCTGGTAAAGATTATTAATGAGCTCAATATTAAAGCAACCAAATTAAACAACGGGGAAGTTATGAAGAAGAAATAGCAGGAAATCTAATGAGTATTTAGTTTGTTTACTTGGATTAGTCCTTGTGATTAGTCCTTGTCTGTTCTCTACTAGATATTTTGGCTAATTATCTAATGTCAAGACTGTCATTCTGATGAAGGCCATTGACGGCTGAAACATCATGGTTTTAACTTGAATTAGATGAATAAAGCATCAATATTTTCCATTGTTAGCTAGAGTCACGTCTATTCCTTCCAAGAGGCTTGAATTTCTTTCCCTCATTCTTTAGGAATGTCTTATCTTAATCTTCAGTGTCTTATTTTCTTGGAAGAAGGGATGAGAGATGACTTGAATAATTGTACAGTTGACATCAGCTTTGACAACATCATCCCCTTAGTTTCCTGCTAATTCTACACCAAGATAACAATAATGGGAAAAAGAGGGGAGATGGTTTATATAAAGGCAGATATGGAATTTAATTCATAATTAGCCACAGAGGTCAAAGAGTGGATCTGGTTGCTAGACGAGAGGATTTCATTTGAAGGTTATCCCTGCTTTCTTTTCTTATTTTTCCCCTCTGTTTTCCTGTTGTGAACCTTGAGAGTCAGATTATGACCTTCCAGTCCGAAGTCAAACGGTATTAGAGAGAGAGAGCGAGGGGGGGGGGGGGGGGTAAGGCAACCTCTGATATGTTACGCTCATGATTGCTTTGACAGGTCGAAAGGAAAGGTATATGTTTTGTGGTGATTGTAAGTGTGATTTATGTAGGGGGGTTATGCCCCCGGACCCCCTCCCATCTGTCCTCCCTAACTACCCCACCCCCCTTCAAAACTAGCCTTGGGTGCCTTGCAGTAGCAGGAGTAGCCCAACCCCTCTCGCTCTCCCTCCCTCCCTCTTGCTGGTGTCTGTATTGATCCCTCCTCCCAGCCCATAATGAAGTGGAACTACAGCTCCATTACTGCCTGCTCTCTGATTGGCTAGAGGTAATATGAAATTAGCCAGCGTGCAGTGAGCCTGTCAGTATCGATTTCACCAGCCAGATTACTTGTTACAAAAGAATAGAGCTGTCTGTGCCATAATTGAACAAGTTAACTCCTTGTCTCATAAAATGTAAGCCCATATTGATTGTATTGTAAGGGGAGCTTGGTTATATGCAGAAAGAGAGAAAGTTGTATCGGTGTTAACTCTGGAGAGGTGCTGATGTTTTTCTTTTCTTCCTCCAGTGATGCGGGGTGACATATGAATCAAGGCATTCTTGCTGAATTGCACAAAAACAACAACAAATTAGATGTTATCTTCTATCAGGTGGGTCTGTGTTACATTGTATGTCTTCAGAGCAAAATCAAGCAAACCCAGGTCCTTGTTCCCTTACAGTCTTTATTCTGGAATTGAATCCGAGTTGTATCTCAGATCTTTTCCAATTTATTTGTCACTGATACATTTGTCAGTCCAGATATTGTGTGTGTGTGGGCTGGGTGCACTCCCTTATTGACTGACTACACTGCAGAGCTGAAACACTGCAGCTGGGATTGGGGCGAGGAGCAGAATGGGTGTGGGGTGTGCATGTATGTGTATGTGTGCGTGCGTGTGTTTGTGAATCTCCATCCTTCCATCCCTCTCTCTCTCTCTCTCTCCATCCATCCAGACACACCACTCTCATAGCATCCTTCTCTTCTCTCCACTCTCTCCCTGCATCCACTAAGACCAGAGATCATATCCACTCTCTCTCTCCATCCACTAAGACCAGAGATCATAATCACTCTCTCCCTCCATCCACTAAGACCAATAGATCATATCCACTCTCTCCCTCTATCCACTAAGACCAGAGATCATATCCACTCTCTCCTTCCATCCACTAAGACCAGAGATCATATCCACTCTCTCCCTCCATCCACTAAGACCAGAGATCATATCCACTCTCTCCCTCCATCCACTAAGACCAGAGATAATAATCACTCTCTCCCTCCATCCACTAAGACCAGAGATCATAATCACTCTCTCCCTCTATCCACTAAGACCAGAGATAATAATCACTCTCTCCCTCCATCCACTAAGACCAGAGATCATATCCACTCTCTCCCTCCATCCACTAAGACCAGAGATCATATCCACTCTCTCCTTCCATCCACTAAGACCAGAGATCATATCCACTCTCTCCCTCCAACCACTAAGACCATAGATCATATCCACTCTCTCCCTCCAACCACTAAGACCAGAGATCATATCCACTCTCTCCCCCCATCCACTGAGACCATAGATCATATCCACTCTCTCCTTCCATCCACTAAGACCAGAGATCATATCCACTCTCTCCCTCCATCCACTAAGACCAGAGATCATATCCACTCTCTCCCTCCATCCACTAAGACCAGAGATCATAATCACTCTCTCCCTCCAACCACTAAGACCATAGATCATATCCACTCTCTCCCTCCATCCACTAAGACCAGAGATCATATCCACTCTCTCCTTCCAACCACTAAGACCATAGATCATATCCACTCTCTCCCCCCATCCACTGAGACCAGAGATCATATCCACTCTCTCTCTCCCTCCATCCACTACGACCAGAGATCATATCCACTCTCTGGTCCAGGCTCTTACACCTGCCTTTATCTCATCTAAATGATTAACCACAGTTCTCCTCCTTCCATCTTGTTTCAGAGGAGACACTAATGAACGAGGCAGGACGCCTGTTTAACACCTCTCTTTCCATGGCACAGATCTGCCAACAGTGATTAAAGCGAAGCCAGGCCAGCAGGCTACCATTCATCAGGAGAGAGAAGGAGAGAACCGAGCTAGAGTACAGCCACCATCATCATCAACCATCATTTCTCATTATCTATCTAACCCACCCAGAGCAGAGCAGAGGCATGGTGGTGGCCTACTTTACAGGTAGGTACTGTAGTTCACTCACAGCACAGAGACAAACAGCATGCACACTCAGCCCAGAGCCCCAGTCATTGAGAGCTGTGAGCAGCGAGCAGTGTAGTGCTCCATAAACCTGCTCTCTCTAAGCAGATGACTGCTTATTCCACACAGTTATTCCTAACGGGTAATTAGGAAATGGAACCCAGTCAACAGTAAAATGGATGGTTTATTGAAACAAATTCACCCAAAGTGTTCATTAAGGGTTAAATAAAATGACGCCCCTCTTTGACCCAGGAGGAGGGGGACTAGCGGGGAGCTGAAGGGGGTAATACATTGTTTCATCTGCGAGTTTAGCTGTTATGCTGTCCCTAACACAGACATGGAAGGTAACAGTGTTTTCCCCGGATAGGGTGAAGGGTTAATGAAATGGCCTCTTATTTCCTCCTGCTCTCTCTCTTCTGCTGAGTGATAAGTAGCTAACCAACCAAGCTTGTAATTACAATCTTACAGAAACCGGCCCGATCTGTATATAAATCTCACCATCCAATTACAAGATGTAATAATTCTGCACTCAGGCTGGTAATGAGGTCTAATACTGGTCCATGTGATAATCCCCTCTGGATGCTGGCTTGATCAGATGTTGGCTTTGTAATTAGACTGGCAGAAAATCATTATTTCGTGTTCAGGAAAAAAATGAGGTTGGTGGGAAGTTAATTTTCTCTCCATTCTCTGAAGCGTAGACAAGAATTTAATGATTTAATCATGATTGTTAGCTATTTTGCAATCAATTTGTAATGATTGTGTCGCAACAGAGGGTTTCTGGGAAGAGGGCCCTGTAAAGATTGAACGTGTCACTGATATGGCACGGCTGTGTTGTCAGATTGGCTCAGTTTAACAACCATACTGTTTAGGCTGCTGCACGTGTGTGTGTGTGTGTGTGTGTGTGTGTGTGTGTGTGTGTGTGTGTGTGTGTGTGTGTGTGTGTGTGTGTGTGTGTGTGTGTGTGTGTGTGTGTGTGTGTGTGTGTGTGTGTGTGTGTGTGTGTGTGTGCGTGTGTGTGTGTTTAACATGCTTTCTATTTCATCTATCTACATCTCTCCCCTGTTGTTGAGCAAGCCAAACCTGAAGACAAAAACTATTCTCTGTCAGAATATGCATTTCGTTTAATACATTTACAACTGTCAACACAGTATTTAATTTAATGTCTCCAAAAGACTGCTTTGGTCATATTGTACCCGTCTTGAAAATAGGATCCTATTAAACTATACAACTATAAAACACATGAACTAATAAACTATAAAACACAATCTTCAATGATATAGTTACAATATTAACATTTCCCTCAAATGTCCTGGAGGTTTAGGAATAGGGTAAACTCCTCGTTCACACTGCAGTACATTTCCCCTCCCTCACTTTAACGTTTTCTGGTTCAGCATTCCAAGATTAAGGAACTTGTTCAAAAGGAAACTTATTGAAAGTGACTGAATAATCAAACTTCAGTAAGAAGAAACGGTCTAAAACACCCTCATATCCTCCTCCTGCTGTTGTATGTAATCAGAGAATAACCACAGAGAGAAGACTGGAGAATAAACACAGAGAAAGAGAGAGAGAAAGAAAGAAAGCGAGAGAGAAAGTACACTGAACGTACACACTCTTAGTCGAGCCAGCTCACAACACAATGCCGTCTCCTGTTTCCTATGCTATGTGTGCCATCTCCCTAAGATACATCCTTGTTTGGGGTATTGAACCGTAGCCGTGCCACAGCAATACATTTAGATGTTATTATAAGACTATAAAGGCAGAACTTTCAGTGCTGTGTTTTCATCAAATGCGTCAGTGGAGGCTTAGCTAGCTAATTCCCTAATGACAGAACACCGTATTAGCAGAAGTGTGAGTAATTCCCTAACCACAGAACACTGTACTAGCAGCAGTGTGAGTTCCAGTACAGTAGCTCTATGCATAGCGTTTGATTGGAATGCCTTGTGTTTGATCATCAGGAGTTTGCCGGTGCGGAGCGAGGCAGTAGATTTAGACAATCCAGTGGGTTTTGCACTCCGGCTCCGCTCATCTCTCCACTAATCTCCAGGGTGATACTACGGTGAATTCTTTATTGATAGAGAATTGACTCTCTGGTCCTCTGAGGCTGTTTATAATTGATACTGTTTGAAGTGGATCCCAGAGGGCCTGGCTGTTCAAAGGGATGATGCTTTTTGATCAATTATAATAAAGCACTATCTTTAAGAATCTTGACTGCGCCAATACTACCTTCCAGGCCCGTTTTATTTAGCAACGTTCTGCAGGCTACTGTCCACATAGAGAGTGGTATATCGCATAGGAAGATGCTCAAATTAATAATAATGTTGACGCTCTGCTTTAGCCCTTGAGACTTATAGTTAGCCCTTCATGTTGATACCCTATATAGCCTGTAAATAAATCTGTATTTACGTATGCTTATCTCTTGTTTATATGGGTTTTCCATCTTTCTACGTATGTGGTGTGTAGGCCTATTTTTGTGTGTAGGTTTGTTTCTACGTGTGCAAACTTGCACATAACTGTCCAGCCATTCGCTCAACATGGGCTTTTTTAGGTAGCTTTTGAGCTACCCAGCCCCAATCCATCCAGCCCCGGCTCTAATCCATCCAGCCCCGGCCCAGGGGGAGCCCTCTGGAGAGCAGCCTGATGGGGCTGAGGGGCTCTGGGCCTTTGGGCCTCTGGGTCATCCTCCTCCACTCAATGCTTTGAGAGAGAGATTGAGGGACGGAGAGAGGGAGCGATTCACCACTGCCCAGCCCAGCTTTCAGCCTCATCCCCTCTCTTTCTGCTCTCTTCCCACCTGTTCAATACCTCAGAAGGACTTTCAAGTGCTCTTTGAAAAAAAAACACAGAAATCAGAGAGCGTGTTCTTCCAGGCGCTCAATAGCAATGGCAACGCTAGCCCTCTCTGCTCCCATGACACCTCCCTCCCTCCTCTGCTCTTTTATACCACTTCATTTCCCTCTCTCTACCCCTCTCTTTTTTTTATTTTTTACATAAAGTGCACCTCCCTTCCACCTGACTGCCCCCCCCCCCCCCCGTCCCTCCGCCTCCTCCCTGGTCTATTGGCATTCCCTGAGTGCTGTCACCAAAAGCCAGCCCAGTGGTTCTACAGACAGCAAGAGGGAAGGAGGGAGAGAGAGAGAGGAATAGAAAGAGACAAGGATACAGAGAGAAACAAAGAGAGAGAGATAAAGAGAGAGTGAGAACAATAGAGAGAGAGAGTGAGGGAAAGAAAGAGAGAGTACAGAAAGAGCCAGGTCTTATGTACAGTATTAGACCATGCTACTATACAGTTACAGTCAGACCAGAAGGACTGGCCAGTTCACCAAGGCTTTTTTGTTGGGATATAACAACAGAATGAATAAATCATAGCAGGGAATTACCTCCGTCATTTTGGCTATTGGGGGGAAATCAGAGATGAACTGGACTCTCTCTCCACTGGGAATAAATCTCTCCTCTGTGCTCGTGGTGCTATGCTGCCCGCCGGCCAAGCTGGATCTTGCTGGGCCCAGCCCAACGATGCTCAACTTAAATAAAATATCACTGTGGAGCCATCAAGATAATTAGTCTTGTCTCATCTCGTCTCTCCATCGCAATTAAACGTGACCCGTTATGTTTTATGTATGCCTGAATAAACCCCACGCAGTCAGAAAATACATCGTCAACGGAATGAAAGGGAGGGTTGTGTGTTGGAAAGTAATTACGACGTGATAGGACAATATTAACTTCAGGGCAGAGGGATGATATTGTTTGTGGCCTGGTGTCTTGTCCATCAGACAGACACATACACACGCGCATGGACACTCACATTCACACACACAACGAGAGCCAATAGTCTCCTCCTCTCTCTCAGATATCTTCACCAGTGTAAAGTCAAGGGCTTGGGAAAGCTGTAAATTGCGACATAAGACATAAGCCTCAGGCTTCTCATTTCAGCTCTATCAAGACACATTATAATGTCACTCCCCATAGCGATGGTCTTATCTTCCCTGCAATAACACTATCTGAGGAAAGTGGGACAGGGTTAAAGTTTGGAGTAATCCTTTTCCTTTTATTATTTTCTGAAACATATGCCCACTGTGGTAACAAGGGAGGAAGTCATTCTAGACGTGTAATGGAAAGATAATGGTGTTGTACTGATTGCATTGTGCCCAGGCCTGGGTTCTGTGTGAACAATAGTGGTTCTAATGACAGCTTTATCTGGCGCACTGTTCCTGCCAACCTAAAACCCATCATTATGTAAGATGCCCGCAGAGCAGTGGGCATGTTGGGAGCCAGCCAATGCCAGGGAAAGGAATAGCCTTTTATCATGTGTGTTTGGGTAAGGTGGGTACATCTGTCTGTACTGGGGTATTTCTGCCATGTGATTCATCCACTTGCCTACAGTAAAAACAAACACAACACAAATAAATATGCTACAAGGTTTATTTGCCTTGGATTGCTAAATTATAACCCTCAGTGCCCTCTGTTGAATTGAGAACTAAAATGATTAAACAACAATTATACTGAATTCTACACAGGTAGGGATCTATATCATTCACATAGAATAGAATGATTCAAAATGGGTCATGGATTACATGTTCATATTGCTAGCTGCATTATGGACCTTTTTCGGACTAAGAATTTGTTCTTAATTTAATTGACTTGCCTGGACAAATAAAGTGTCACACCCTGACCGTAGAGATCTTTTTATTCTCTATGTTTGGTTGGTCAGGGTGTGACTCGGGTGGGAAACTCTATGTTCTTTATTTATATGTTTTGGCCGGGTATGGTTCTCAATCAGGGACAGCTGTCTATCGTTGTCTCTGATTGGGAATCATACTTAGGCAGCGTGTTTTGCCACCTTCGTTTTGTGGGATGTTGTTTTTTGTTAGCTCTATGAAGCCTGCAGAACGTGATGTTCGTTTTTCTTTTGTTGTTTTTGTTTGGTGTTATGAGTAATTAAAGATCATGAACACTTATCACGCTGCACCTGGGTCTCCTTCAAACAACGGACGTTACATAAAGGTGATATAACATAAATAAATGGACAATATAAATTAATATAAATTATTGAATGGATGCCGTAATGTGAGTATGGTGGTTCAGTAAGCTAAACGTGAATGAGTTGGAATAGTGTTAATCTCTCCTTGTTTTGTTGTTGTATACCGTTCCTCAGAAATAGTTGAATAGAGAAATAGAGAAATATCTTTTGTAATTTCTAATTGGACCCACAGCTGGGTAGACTATAGTCCCACCTGTTATAGTCCTCAAATGAGAGGGGGAATAGTCAGATGAAAGAGGCTGTGTGTCTACAACGTGTCCATGCTTTTATTAATGCAACCAGGGCTCTATCAGTCCATCAGCTGCCCAGCTGTTGCTCCTAGACATCGGAGTGTTGAGTGTCTCTTCTAGATGGGTCAAGAGTACAGGGTATCTCCCTGTAGAGCCTGTACAGTGCTGAAAGCTTTTCTCTAACCCAGTAGGACCACAGCACAGTAGAGTACAGCAGCAGCATCGCTCAGCATCACCCAGCCATGAAGTACCCAACCATGAGCTGCTGAAGGTCAGGTAGACACACACACACACACACACACACACACACACACACACACACACACACACACACACACACACACACACACACACACACACACACACACACACACACACACACACACACACACACACACACACACACACACACACACACACACATAGCAGCTCTCCATTAGCAGGGTTCACCCTGGGTTAGGGCTGCATGGGGGCACATACGCCAGGGACCTTGTGGCATATGCTGCAGCCCATAGCAGCCCGTGACAGAGCACTTAGTAGGACCGGCGCCCAGCGAGGGAGCGCCCAGAGGCTGTGTCCCGGGGCATCGCTGCCGGGCCGGGGGCGTTCATAACCCCCCTGACACCCTCCAACGCTATAGGGACGCACTATAGTACATCTGCCTGAGCATCACATTAGTACATCTGCCTGAGCATCACGATAGTACATCTGCCTGAGCATCACTATAGTACATCTGCCTGAGCATCACATTAGTACATCTGCCTGAGCATCACGATAGTACATCTGCCTGAGCATCACATTAGTACATCTGCCTGAGCATCACGATAGTACATCTGCCTGAGCATCACTACAGTACATCTGCCTGAGCATCACTATAGTACATCTGCCTGAGCATCACAATAGTACATCTGCCTGAGCATTACTATAGTACATCTGCCTGAGCATCACGATAGTACATCTGCCTGAGCATCACTATAGTACATCTGCCTGAGCATCACTATAGTACATCTGCCTGAGCATCACTATAGTACATCTGCCTGAGCATCACTATAGTACATCTGCCTGAGCATCACTATAGTACATCTGCCTGAGCATCACTATAGTACATCTGCCTGAGCATCACATTAGTACATCTGCCTGAGCATCACGATAGTACATCTGCCTGAGCATCACTATAGTACATCTGCCTGAGCATCACATTAGTACATCTGCCTGAGCATCACTATAGTACATCTGCCTGAGCATCACTATAGTACATCTGCCTGAGCATCACTATAGTACATCTGCCTGAGCATCACGATAGTACATCTGCCTGAGCATCACTATAGTACATCTGCCTGAGCATCACATTAGTACATCTGCCTGAGCATCACGATAGTACATCTGCCTGAGCATCACTATAGTACATCTGCCTGAGCATCACTATAGTACATCTGCCTGAGCATCACTATAGTACATCTGCCTGAGCATCACTATAGTACATCTGCCTGAGCATCACTATAGTACATCTGCCTGAGCATCACTATAGTACATCTGCCTGAGCATCACTATAGTACATCTGCCTGAGCATCACTATAGTACATCTGCCTGAGCATCACTATAGTACATCTGCCTGAGCATCACTATAGTACATCTGCCTGAGCATCACTATAGTACATCTGCCTGAGCATCACTATAGTACATCTGCCTGAGCATCACTATAGTACATCTGCCTGAGCATCACGATAGTACATCTGCCTGAGCATCACTATAGTACATCTGCCTGAGCATCACTATAGTACATCTGCCTGAGCATCACTATAGTACATCTGCCTGAGCATCACTATAGTACATCTGCCTGAGCATCACTATAGTACATCTGCCTGAGCATCACTATAGTACATCTGCCTGAGCATCACTATAGTACATCTGCCTGAGCATCACTATAGTACATCTGCCTGAGCATCACTATAGTACATCTGCCTGAGCATCACTATAGTACATCTGCCTGAGCATCACTATAGTACATCTGCCTGAGCATCACGATAGTACATCTGCCTGAGCATCACTATAGTACATCTGCCTGAGCATCACATTAGTACATCTGCCTGAGCATCACGATAGTACATCTGCCTGAGCATCACTATAGTACATCTGCCTGAGCATCACTATAGTACATCTGCCTGAGCATCACTATAGTACATCTGCCTGAGCATCACTATAGTACATCTGCCTGAGCATCACTATAGTACATCTGCCTGAGCATCACTATAGTACATCTGCCTGAGCATCACTATAGTACATCTGCCTGAGCATCACTATAGTACATCTGCCTGAGCATCACTATAGTACATCTGCCTGAGCATCACTATAGTACATCTGCCTGAGCATCACATTAGTACATCTGCCTGAGCATCACGATAGTACATCTGCCTGAGCATCACTATAGTACATCTGCCTGAGCATCACATTAGTACATCTGCCTGAGCATCACTATAGTACATCTGCCTGAGCATCACTATAGTACAGCGTTTCCTAAACTCGGTCCTGGTGACCCCAATGGGTACACGTTTTGTTTTTTGCCCTAGCACTACACAGCTGATTCAAATAATCAACTAATCGTCAAGCTTTGATCATTTGAATCAGCTGTGTAGTGCTAGGGCAATAACCAAAATGTGTACCCATTGGGGTCCCGAGGACAGAGTTTAGGAAACCCTGGTCTATTCAGTTGTATTAGAATTGGAGAAGACTTTTATTTAGCACATGTCGTATAATAATTATATTTTGTTCAAATCAGGAAACACAAATGTACAGTATATCTTCGGCTCCATCTCAGTTTGTTTTTCAGTTATCTCCACAAATTCCCTCTTTACCCAAACAAGTGCATATTTTTCTCTGAGAGAAGCGTTTAGCTAGGAAAGTAAACTGTTGAAACTCCCTCCGTATCCCAATGTGCATATGCATATTTTATGACTTCGTTAAGCTGTCATTCCTCTGCATTATTAATAATATGGAAAGAGATTTGCAAATAGCAGCACATCCCAATTTCTATAAAGAGTATGTTGGGAACAGAAACAGTGTTATGTAGCAGGGATACCATGTATAAATGAAGCCCCGAACAAGTTCTCGCCTCCGGACATTATCCTCTCTAAGTGTTGTGGGCAAAGTTAGCTTCACCTAACAAAGTTCCATGTTTTCTTTCTATCTTATATCCTCAGAAAATATATTCAGCAAATGTACTTGGTAAAGTTAGCTTCTCTCAAAGTTAGATGTTTGTTATTTCTCTTTCATATTGTTTTACCTTCCAGTGGGTGGATAGGCCACAGTAAGGGCTTATTACAGTATCAGTATGTCTGCTCCACCATGTTTCTAGACACCTTAGTGCCAAGCCATCTTCATTACAGTGCACTGGGCCTGATTTCACCTGGCTGTCTGAGCGACTGGTCTGGATGAAGCTCTATTAGTTCGCAGTATATAGAGCTCTCAGCTGGCTGCTTATTTACTGAGTAGGCTACACTACCCTGACCTCTCTCTCTCTCTCTCTCTCATTCTTGTTCTCCCTCTCGCTTTTTCTCTTTCTCTCTCTTGGCTCCCTCTCCCTCTCTCTCTCTCTCTTTCTCCCACTCCCTCCCTCTCTCTCTCTGTCTATCTGTCTCTGTCTCTCTCTCTCTCTTTCTCACACTCTCTCTCTCTCCCTCCCTCCCCCTTTCTCTCTCTCTCCCTCTCTCTCTCTCCCCCCTCTCTCTCTCTCTCTCTCTCTCTCTCTCTCTCTCTCTCTCTCTCTCTCTCTCTCTCTCTCTCTCTCTCTCTCTCTCTCTCTCTCTCTCTCTCTCTCTCTCTCTCTCTCTCTCTCTCTCTCTCTCTCTCTCTCTCAGCAGCTAGCTAACCCCCAGGGCCCCCTTATCTTTCAGTGGTGGAGAGAGAGCAGGGCCAATAAGACATGATGATGTTAGACTGGTCTCAGAAGCCCTTCAGTGAAGATCTGACATAGACCCTGTCCAGTCCGGTACAGTTCAGTCAGTGATTAGCAGGTAGTTCAGTTCAACTCACTGTTGTGTTGGTTTAAAGACAGGAACTTTGGTCACCACACGTGTTGTTCCTGATACAACGTGACAACTACATATTTACAGAGTATTAAGAGGTCATTTATTGGTTATTGTGGTACATATTAGTGTAACTTCTCAGGTTTTGATATGGTTGTGAGAGTGATTTGTCAACCAGTCCATTTATGATCAAGCTGAACTAAGCCACGGATAGTGAGGATTTTTCATACACCTGACCTACACTCTTAAATAAAAGGGTTCCAAAAGGGTTCTTCGGCTTTCCCCATAGGAGAACCCTTTTTGGTTACAGGTAGAACCCGTTTGGGTTCCATGTAGAACCAAAAGGGTTCTACCTAGAACCAAAAAGGTTAATTCAAAGGGTTCTCTTATTGGGACAGCCGAAGAACCATTTAAGGTTCTAGTCCGTGGCCTAACGTGAGTAAGACATTCAAACGTGTTAACCCTCGCAAGGCTGCTGGCCCAGACGACATCCCTAGCCGCATCCTTAGAGCATGAGCAGACCAGCTGGCTTGTGTGTTTACGGACATGTCCAATCGCTCCCTATCCCAGTCTGCTGTCCCCACATGCTTCAAGGTGGCCACCATTGTTCCTGTACCCAAGAAGGCAAAGATAACTGAACTAAATGACTATCGCCCTGTAGCGCTCACTTCTGTCATCATGAAGTGGTTTGAGAGACTAGTTAAGGATCATATCACCTCCACCTTACCTGTCACCCTAGACCCACTTCAGTTTGCATATCGCCCCAACAGGTTCACAGACCATGCAATCGCCATCACACTGCACACTTCTATCACTTCTATCTCAAGGCCATCAGACTGTTAAACAGCCATCACTAACACAGATGCTGCTGCCTACATACAGACTCAAATCATTAGCCACTTTAATAAAGGTATCACTAGTCACTTTAAAAATGCCACTATAATAATGTTTACATATCTTACATTACTCATTTCATATGTATATACCTTATTTTATATCATCTATTGCATCTTGCCTATGCCGCTCGGCCATCGCTCATCCATATATTTATGTGTACACTGCTCAAAAAAATAATGGGAACACTTAAACAACACAATGTAACTCCAAGTCAATCACACTTCTGTGAAATCAAACTGTCCACTTAGGAAGCAACACTGATTGACAATAAATTTCACATGCTGTTGTGCAAATGGAATAGACAAAAGGTGGAAATTATAGGCAATTAGCAAGACATCCCCCAATAAAGGAGTGATTCTGCAGGTGGTGACCACAGACCACTTCTCAGTTCCTATGCTTCCTGGCTGATGTCACCACCTGCAGAATCACTCCTTTATTGGGGGTGTCTTGCTAATTGCCTATAATTTCCACCTTTTGTCTATTCCATTTGCACAACAGCATGTGAAATATATTGTCAATCAGTGTTGCTTCCTAAGTGGACAGTTTGATTTCACAGAAGTGTGATTGACTTGGAGTTACATTGTGTTGTTTAAGTGTTCCCTTTATTTTTTTGAGCAGTGTATATATTCTTATTCCATCCCTTTACTTTTGTGTGTATTAGGTAGCTGTTGTGAAATTGTTAGATTACTGCACTGTCAGAACTAGAAGCACAAGCATTTCGCTTCGCTCGCACTAACATCTGCTAACCATGTGACCAATAACATTTTATTTGAGTTTAGCCAAACACCTCCGTCCGGCTTTCTAAGTCTGTTTTGAGATGGTCAGACAGGCATGGGAGGCATTGTTATCATCCTAAATCAGGCCACTATCCTTCCTGCTCTGTGGCCTGGTCTGTGATGGCCTGTCCACTACAGTTCATACCCATGCCCACAATCCATCTCCCTAGAAAATAACTAGGACAAAAAAGTGACATCCTCCTTTCCTTAAAAGATAATGCTCTTTAAAGCAAACTGTATAAAACGATAAAACAAGTCAGGGGAAAGCTACTTATAAACCCTCACTTCACCTGATGGAGGTCTTGGTCAAGGTTATGCTGTACTAAAAGGATGTATACTAGAGTTGAATGAATGTGTTTTGATTTCTTCTGTGACACACTTTCATGGGGAACATGGCGTATGTGGCATCGAGCTAGGCTAGGAAGTCTCCAGAGTATTTTGGTGTGAAGAGGTTAGCTGCATGTGTATGTTTGATTGGATCATGCTAGATTGGCCAGTTTAGCGCTGCCTGATGTCGCGTATCGAGGGTCGCACTGCTGAGTGCCCATCAAGCCCCTTCAAGTCAATAAGCTGCCGTCACCTCTCCTTGGCTGCTTAGAGTGATGCGCCATGGGAGAGGCGGCAGAGGCCCAAACCACATTCCCTCTGTCCTCACCTGACAGCCCAGCCCAGCTCTACTGGGAATCAGCTGCTTCTCTCTTCACTTCACTCTCCAAACAATAGAACCCAGACGTCTAATATTGACAGGCTCCAAACCTGCACGTTTTAAAGTGTATTATCGTCTCATCCTGATGTGATTGAGGGGGCGCCTCCAGAGTGGCTTTTATTGCGTCAGTCTGTATCTGCTCCGTTGGTGTTGTGGTGAAAAGTCCAATAGCTGTTTTTCTCTTGCAGTATAAGAGGAAAGGCTTGTGACTGACAGGGACTAACAGCATTTCACAACAAACAAACAGTGTTTCTCCCAGCTCTGGTACACAATCTTCAAGTGCACAATGGAGGGAATACAACCTGGAACCAAGAGGCCTTAGCTCAGCAGAATCTACTGTAGACGTCGCTGAAGTTTCAACGATGGGCCTGTCTGTCTGACAACTACTATAGGATGGATCTTGGGACATGGAAAGGATTTATTAGCAATTGAAATGAGACCAAACGGTCCAGTCCTGTGTGTCTGTACTCTGTACTGAGACAGAAGTGATGAGTGGACTTTTATTTTACAAGGGAGGGATACATACTGTACATTGTGGTGTAGTCTGAGGGATACATACTGTACATTGTGGTGTAGTCTGAGGGATACATACTGTACATTGGGGTGTAGTCTGAGGGATACATACTGTACATTGGGGTGTAGTCTGAGGGATACATACTGTACATTGTGGTGTAGTCTGAGGGATACATACTGTACATTGGGGTGTAGTCTGAGGGATACATACTGTACATTGGGGTGTAGTCTGAGGGATACATACTGTACATTGGGGTGTAGTCTGAGGGATACATACTGTACATTGGGGTGTAGTCTGAGGGATACATACTGTACATTGGGGTGTAGTCTGAGGGATACATACTGTACATTGGGGTGTAGTCTGAGGGATACATACTGTACATTGTGGTGTAGTCTGAGGGATACATACTGTACATTGGGGTGTAGTCTGAGGGATACATACTGTACATTGGGGTGTAGTCTGAGGGATACATACTGTACATTGGGGTGTAGTCTGAGGGATACATACTGTACATTGGGGTGTAGTCTGAGGGATACATACTGTACATTGGGGTGTAGTCTGAGGGATACATACTGTACATTGGGGTGTAGTCTGAGGGATACATACTGTACATTGTGATGTAGTCTGAGGGATACATACTGTACATTGGGGTGTAGTCTGAGGGATACATACTGTACATTGGGGTGTAGTCTGAGGGATACATACTGTACATTGGGGTGTAGTCTGAGGGATACATACTGTACATTGTGGTGTAGTCTGAGGGATACATACTGTACATTGTGGTGTAGTCTGAGGGATACATACTGTACATTGTGGTGTAGTCTGAGGGATACATACTGTACATTGGGGTGTAGTCTGAGGGATACATACTGTACATTGTGGTGTAGTCTGAGGGATACATACTGTACATTGGGGTGTAGTCTGAGGGATACATACTGTACATTGTGGTGTAGTCTGAGGGATACACACATTGGCTGGTGTAGTCTGATGGATACACACATTGACTGGTGTAGTCTGAGGGATACACACATTGACTGGTGTAGTCTGAGGGAAACACACATTGGCTGGTGTAGTCTGAGGGATACACACATTGGCTGGTGTAGTCTGAGGGATACACACATTGGCTGGTGTATGTATAGAGTTGGCAGTACTTTGGAGACTGTGAGTCAATAGTGTAAAGAAAAACAAAACATGGATCCAGTCTCTCTGGAATGGCTTTGAACAGTTCCTCTTCAGGTCAGACATGGTGAAATGCTTTAACTGTCTCTGTGGTACACAGCACCCCCTCTTCTTCTTCTCTCTCTCTCTCTCTCTCTCTCTCTCTCTCTCTCTCTCTCTCTCTCTCTCTCTCTCTCTCTCACACTCTTCTTTCTCTCTATCTACCCCCCTCTCTTTCTCTTTCCTCTTTAGGAACTCTCCCTCCATCAAACTCAACCCCTGTCTGTTACTGTGCCAGAGTCTTCCTCTCCTCCTCTTCCTCCCTCCCGCCGTCCCTCCTCTACCCCTGTGCCACATCTGTGGGATAAAAGGTGGATTTTGCGTTTATTTTGGACAGCTCTCCTCGTCCTTTAGCCCTTGTAGTCCATCAAAGGCATGGAAGAGAGGGAAGAGAGGAAGAGAAGGAGGAGAGGAAGAGAAGGAGGAGAGGAAGGAGAGAGGAACAAGCGGTTGGCTTGCTGTGACAGTGATAGCAGACGGTCAGTCTTGGCTCTAGATGGTTGTTTCAGCTCTTTGTTGTTCAGCCTGTTCTGCTCAGGGACCATTGCTGTAAGGTACTACTTCTTAGCATCTTAACAGGCTTACACAACTCCCTGTTTTATAGAGAAATACCAGCAGGAACTGTAAAATCCCATTTAAACACATCAAAATATAAAGAGTATTTATAGGGCCAATGAACGTTCAGACAAAATACAGTATATAAAGTTTTTCTTTGGCACAAGCTTACCTATGACTGTAATGTATCCTTTTTTAAAGGAAAGTCAAGTCAACTTAATGTTGTAAGTGAACATAAAAACTACAGTAGGTACACCAGGATGACTTTCATTCTCAACATGGTCATAAAGGGTTATTTATTGCAATAGGCAGGAAGGTTTTCAGTTGGAATTCTCCAAGACGGTAACAGGCTACCTACATGCCCAGATACATGACCCTTTAATTATATTTTCTAAGGTCATAGCTTTCCTCCTGGCTGCACGTTTTAAAACTGTATTAATTCCCAATATGCGACAAGCACGTCGATTGACTGACTGACTGTAGATTCCTTGTCTTTCTCAGCCATGAAAGTCCTTTAGTATTATGACAGGCCCATGCTGGAACTTGAAACTGATGATCTCAATATAGGAGATAAAATCCCCCCCTTCCTTCAAGCTTCAAGCTCATAAATTACCGGTGCATCACCCTGAACGCTTTATTCTATCAAGCCTGAATTTGTCTGGGCTTCTCCTCTTTCACCGGAGACAATCCTCACAGTCAAAACAGATTCTCTGTTTAAGGAGTAGCGCTATGCGTTCGCGTTGGGGATCTACTCCCCTGCTGCCTACAGTATGAGCGGGGATCTTAGGCTTTGACTTCAACCGTGGGGTTGAGTAGAGTCTGAATGTATCTAACTTCTGTCTCTGTCTCTGTCTCTGTCTTATCTGTCTCTGTCTCTGTCTTCTCTGTCTCTCTCTTCTCTATCTGTCTCTGTCTCTGTCTTCTCTGTCTCTCTCTTCTCTATCTTTCTCTGTCTCTGTCTTCTCTGTCTCTCTCTTCTCTGTCTTCTCTGTCTCTCTCTTCTCTGTCTCTCTCTTCTCTATCTTTCTCTGTCTCTGTCTTCTCTGTCTCTCTTCTCTATCTTTCTCTGTCTCTGTCTTCTCTGTCTCTGTCTTCTCTGTCTCTCTCTTCTCTATCTTTCTCTGTCTCTGTCTTCTCTGTCTCTGTCTTCTCTGTCTCTCTCTTCTCTATCTTTCTCTGTCTCTGTCTTCTCTGTCTCTGTCTTCTCTGTCTCTCTCTTCTCTATCTTTCTCTGTCTCTCTCTTCTTTGATTCACTCTCTCTCTCCTTCTTTCTCTCTCGCTCTCATGAGGCCTGCTCACCTGGCACAGTTCCCATATATTCAGGCTCAACCAGGTGGTGCTTCGTTCTCATTCTAATTCTCTAGCGTCCATTCCCTGAGCTATAGGGTCAGACTGGGGTTGGTGTTTATATTGATATGTTATGATGTTAGGCCTTAGTTCTGGTGCTGGACCTTGAAATGTCTTTCCACTGTAGGCTTTGGGTCTCTGTACTACATTAGAAAGAGAGTGTCTGGTGTGTGTATCGTATCTATTCTGTATACCTTTCAGCTCTCTAAAACGGCAGTCTCCTGGACATCTAACTGAACAGGGTGATGATCGACTGTTCCATTCCTGTTAACTTGACCTGACTAGGAACATCTCCAGGCACCAATTGAAGACTATAACTAGAGTGTTTCTTGGTGTGTCTGTTTGAGGCCGTTGGCTGTCTGTGTGTGTTGTGTTGAAGGATTAAGACTGACTGCTCAGTGGTCAGACTGACACCACCCTGTGGTAGAAGACGCCACTGCAGCTGCTTGCATCCTTCACATTCACACACACACACACACACACACACACACACACACACACACACACACACACACACACACACACACACACACACACACACACACACACACACACACACACACACACACACACACACACACACACACACACACACACACACACACACACACACACACACACACACTGTGCCCACAGTTTGTGCCAGCTGACACCTTTTCCTTCGTAGTCCATCAAAGTATGATATTAATCACAGTTCTATCCATAATATTTTCTGGTGGCAGCCTGCCGAAGACGTTCAGGCTGAGAGTTCACCTTGCAAGGCCAGGACTCCACAGTGTTTCTTGACAGGCAGCTGGCAGGCAGGAGGGCAGGCAGGCATCATCTACTGTCTGCCCGTTCCAAACTGCCTCCAAATGGGCCTGTTTGACCGGGTGCCAGGGCCCTCAGGAGCTCTGGCCTCCAGGTTACTGTAATGTATCACAAGGGCTTCAGTACATTGGCCTTCACATGGATTTATGAGGTGGAACCAAACAGTGTTCTCTCCCTCTTCCTTTTTAAGTTTATCAGTTTGATGTTCCTGGGCTGTCACCAGCATACGACCTGCAGGTAAAGGGTTATTATCTTTGTAAGTTTAGTAGTTTGATGTTCCTGGGCTGTCACCAGCATACGACCTGCAGGTAAAGGGTTATTATCTTTGTAAGTTTAGTAGTTTGATGTTCCTGGACTGTCACCAGCATACGACCTGCATGTAAAGGGTTATTATCTTAGTAAGTTTAGTAGTTTGATGTTCCTGGACTGTCACCAGCATACGACCTGCAGGTAAAGGGTTATTATCTTTGTAAGTTTAGTAGTTTGATGTTCCTGGACTGTCACCAGCATACAACCTGCAGGTAAAGGGTTATTATCTTTGTAAGTTTAGTAGTTTGATGTTCCTGGACTGTCACCAGCATACGACCTGCAGGTAAAGGGTTATTATCTTTGTAAGTTTAGTAGTTTGATGTTCCTGGGCTGTCACCAGCATACAACCTGCAGGTAAAGGGTTATTATCTTTGTAAGTTTAGTAGTTTGATGTTCCTGGACTGTCACCAACATACGACCTGCAGGTAAAGGGTTATTATCTTTGTAAGTTTAGTAGTTTGATGTTCCTGGACTGTCACCAGCATACGACCTGCAGGTAAAGGGTTATTATCTTTGTAAGTTTAGTAGTTTGATGTTCCTGGGCTGTCACCAGCATACAACCTGCAGGTAAAGGGTTATTATCTTTGTAAGTTTAGTAGTTTGATGTTCCTGGACTGTCACCAGCATACGACCTGCAGGTAAAGGGTTAATATTGCAGGGAGAACACAGGACTTGTTAAGAGAGATTGTGTGATAAAAGACATTAAGTTGTGTGATTGGAATGTTTTACTGGCTGTGTCACGCCCTGATCTGTTTCACCTGTCCTTGTGCTTGTCTCCACCCCCTCCAGGTGTTGCCCATCTTCCCCATTAAACCCTTGGTATTTATACCTGTGTTTTCTGTCTGTCTGTGCCAGTTTGTGTTGTTTGTTCAAGCCTACCAGTGGTTTGTCTCAGCGCCTGTTTTTCCCTAGTCTCGCTTTCTCTCGGCCTCTTGGTTTTTGAACTTTGCCTGTCCTGACCCTGTTCCTGCCCGCCTCTGACCCTGCCTGCCGTCCTGTTCCTTTGCTCCTGCTCTGGATTACCGACCTCTGCCTGACCTGACCTGTCGTTTGCCTGCCCCGGTGGTTTTAAAAAACATTGTTACTTCACACATTCTGCACTTGGGTCTTACCTTGATTCCTGACAGGCTGACCCTTTAAGACATCGTCTGGGAAAAGGTGGTCGTTGCTACAGTACAACTCAGCTCATGTTTTTGATTCCAGAAACCAGGTATCTTGGTTGTAAAAAGTAACAAAATGTGTTCGGCTCTTTACAATCAAGACTAGATAACTATAATGGACACACAAATATTGAGGCCATGTTTACTGTACATAACATACTCTGTTTTTCATTGTTCTCTCAATGCTTGTCCAGGGTTAGTCCATGTGTTCTATCTCTGTCAATTGGAATAAACCTCTCAGAGAGAGAACCTGACCACTGTGACTGACCCAAACTTTAGGGAAGCTTTGACGATGTACAGACTCAGTGGGCCTTGTTATTGAGAAAGGCTGCCGTAGGTAGACCTGGCTCTCAAGAGAAGACACACTGCAAACAAAATGAGATGGAAACTGAGCTGCACTTCCTAACCTCCTGTCAAACGTATGACCATATTAGAGACATATTTCCCTCAGATTACACAGATACACAAAGAATTTGAAAACAAACCCAATTTTGGGTGAAATACCAGTGTGCCATCGCAGCAGCAAAATGTGTGACCTGCTGCCACAATAAGATGACAACCAGTGAAGAACAAACACCTTTGTAAATATTTTCCCTTTTGTACTTGAACTATTTGCACAGAATATAACATTTGAAATGTCTTTATTCCTTAGGGACATTTGTGAGTGTAATGTTTACTGTACATTTTTGTTTATTTCACTTTTGTTTATTATCCAGTTCACTTGCTTTGGCATTGTTTACATGTGTTTCCCATGCCAATAAAGCCCTTACATTTAATTGAGAGAGAGAGGGGAGAGTGGATGTATCGGACTGTCAGTGATGTTTTTGATCTGATCTGAGGCACCGCTGGTGTCAGAGGTTAAAGGGCAGGATCAGGGTTTTTCCTGCATGTTAAGTTTCAGGCAGCAGGCTCTTCCTAGCGGACCTTAGTACCTGTTACTCCTCAGGGGGCTCCCTGTCTCACCCCTCCATCCCTCCTCCGTCCCCGGGCTCGCCACTCCAACACTCCTGGCTTACCCCCCCCCAGCTCGGGGGCTCCCCACCTCACCTCCTACCCCAGCCCCCGCCCCCCAGCTTGCACCTCTAATCAGCATTCAGCCCACTACCTCAGTCCTCTCATCACAAACCCTCCTGGATTTATTTTCATACTATGGGGGTATGATAGCCACTTAATAATTCATATTTAGAGTGAATACCCGTGCACTGACAAATTCTGATTCATCCTGTCTTCCAGTAGCTTGGTTTGTCCACAGCATTCTCTTCTTGCATCATTTAAGCCTGATGGTTTTGCTCGTGTGGCTTGGGTAAGCTTGATTTGCGCCCTTTGCAGTACGGTTGTTCAGTTGAGCCGTCTCCATTTTGTTGGTTGGAAAGTTTGGGATGAAAGGGCGGATGGGAGGATGGGCCGGCAGACAAGGTCTTTCTTCTCTCAAACAACATGCCACTTTAAAGCATTTGAACATCTTCCCAAATCCCAGATTGTACCTATAAAGTTTAAAGAGAAACAAGAACACAGGCAGAAGCCAGATATGATCTGACCCATGACATGACCAGGGAGAACAGACTGAGCCAGCCAGCCAGCCAGCCAGCCAGCCAGCCAGCCAGCCAGCCAGCCAGCCCCCATTTTCAGATGTGGCTGTGTGTGAGATTAGAGGGGAATGTCATGTGAAGGTGTTTGTGTGTGAAGGTGTTTGCGTGTGAAGGTGTTTGCGTGTGACGGTGTTTGCGTGTGACGGTGTTTGCGTGTGAAGGTGTTTGCGTGTGACGGTGTTTGCGTGTGACGGTGTTTGCGTGTGAAGGTGTTTGCGTGTGAAGGTGTTTGCGTGTGAAGGTGTTTGCGTGTGAAGGTGTTTGCGTGTGAAGGTGTTTGCGTGTGAAGGTGTGTGAGAAGCAGCCTGAGTAGCAGAATTCTTTCTATTCTTGCCCTTAACCATTACAAGCATTGCATGGACAAATCAACACTGAATAGATCACAGGAACTTTGTCTTTACTTGTCACAACACCAAACATCATTCCTCTGGCTTCTCAGATCATGCTGGAACATTGTGGGCCAATAGGAGAACTGGCTCTTGCCATGCTGAGAACCAATAGGAAAGCAGGTTGTTAACGCTCGCTAATCCAATGAGAGAACAGGGTGTAGATGGGCTCCGGGCCAATGACAGGAGAGCGTCTGTCTTTGTTACATGTGGTGTCCAGATTGATGTAAATGCTTTAACCTGTGTGAACAACATGGATAGGTCACACATCATTTACTCACATGGAATGACTTTCAGACCGTTCCTTTTAGTTTTTTATGTTTTAGTTCAGAATGTCAGATTGTTATTTATGTGTGTGTGTAAGCAAGTGTGTGTGCAGTCTTTGTGAGCCCCGTCTGCATGAACCCAGGCTATTTTCCTTTCATGTTGCCAATTAAAGGCGATCAGAACTAAATCAATCTAAATGATGGGGTGGTATGTATACTTCTTAGGATCAGGCAGAGAGAGACATTTGCGTTTTCTCTTTAAGCATGTTCTTTTTGGAGTTCCACTTGTCAGGAGGGAGATAAATATAGTTTAGGGCAAACCAAAATAAATGGGTGGGTTCAGCAATGCTCAGAGCAACAAGCCACAGAGGAAGATGTTACCTAGCAGCCTACACCGGCTTCCTGCCTTTCACTGTTATGGAAACAAAATGTCTGTGTGTGTCCTAGCCTGTACTGTACTTTTACAGCTCCACCACTAGACAGGAGCGCTATCCAAACAGGGGAGGAAGTAGCTGCTGCACCACCACATTAACCGGAGGAGGAGACGGTGTTAAGAATGATTAGTCACCCTGCTATAATGTGTGTCTCACTTCCTGGTTACATACTTCCTAGTTACAGAGTGGCGAGGTGGACTGTAGGCCCTAGTTACCCCTAGGCAGGGCAGTCTGTGGAAGAGCTTAATTCTACCTTTACGCTGTGTGACTCATTCAGGTTAAATAAAGACAGGTGCCATTTTAGTTTAGTCCTGATGGTGTTGTGCTGAAACATGTATTACACCCTGAGGACTGTGACTCCTGTAGGGTTTTTATGTCTGGAAATGTCATTTCACCAAGCATACACTGTCCTCTCTCTCCACACAGATGTGTCCTGTGAAATGTTTAATATAGCACATTACAGGGAGAGGTGAAAATCATATGAAGATATTACAGGTATTAAAACACAGACTAGGATTAAATGAAAGGAATGTATAGTATGTTACCTGCAGGGTGGGAAACATCATCTTGACTGAAAGGGGTGATAACTTTAGAAGAGGTTAACATATGGTCATTCCATTGAGGGGTTTGTTAGTAACTTCGTCCCCAGGCTATTACACACAGTACATATGAAACTGGGATATCAACGATTCACCGTTTAATTAGTGGGAGGGACCATGTAATTCTATGGGAGTGACCAACTGGGTAAAGTATTTGTCTTCATTTAATTTTTGTGAAACACACAACTGCAAGGTGTTATTTGGGAGATGATTGGTTGGTAGATTAAGCCAACGCCTATAAACCGGGAGTTTCTCCCGGTCTTTCTGTATTGGCTAACAAAGGCCAAGTTTGACGTGTCTGGGAACAGGATTAGGTTTGTAGTGCTCTTTTTTGCCATTATCATGGGATGTCCAATCCAAAATCAACACACACAAACACGGCTCTGCTCACAGGTGGGTTGTGTAAGTACAGCAGATAGGCCTAGCTCTCTCTTTTCTTACAGATGTGTCTGTGTGCATACAGTATTTTTTAAATTAAAGTTTTTATTTATTTAACCTGGCAAGTCAGTTAAGAACAAATTCTTATTTACAATGACGGCCTACCCTGGCCAACACTGGGCCAATTGTGCGCCATCCTATGGGACTCCCAATCACAGCCAGATATGATGCTGCCTGGCTTTGAACCAGGGACTGCAGTGAGGCCTCTTGCATTGAGATGCAGTGTCTTAGACCGCTGCACCACTCTGGAGCCCTTTTCCAGACTGTCACTGTCAGTATAGATGCAGTGTCTTAGACCACTGCGCCACTCTAGAGCCCTTTTCCAGACTGTCACTGTCAGTATAGATGCAGTGTCTTAGACCGCTGCACCACTCTGGAGCCCTTTTCCAGACTGTCACTGTCAGTATAGATGCAGTGTCTTAGACCACTGCGCCACTCTAGAGCCCTTTTCCAGACTGTCACTGTCAGTATAGATGCAGTGTCTTAGACCGCTGCACCACTCTGGAGCCCTTTTCCAGACTGTCACTGTCAGTATAGATGCAGTGCCTTAGACCACTGCGCCACTCAGGAGCCCTTTTCCAGACTGCCACTGTCAGTATAGATGCAGTGCCTTAGACCACTGCGCCACTCGGGTAGAGTCAAATGTAGAACACAGCCCTGCAAAAAGAGGCGAAGAAGGAGAGGGAGGAGGATGAGGAGAGGGAGGAGAAAAGGGAAAAAGAATAGGGAGTGGAGGAGGTTAGAGAGGAGGAGAAGGAGGTGGAGAGGGAAGAGATAGAGGAGGAAAAGGGAGTGGAGGAGCTGGGAGAGGAGGAGGAGGAGAGGGAGGAGATGGAGGAAGAAGAGTAGAGGGAGGAGGCAGAATAGAAGCTGAAGAAGGTGGGAGAGGAGGAGGAGAGGGGGAGGAGGAGGAAGAGGTGGAGGAGGTGGGAGAGAAGGAAGAGGAGGGAGGAGGCACAGGATGAGGAGAGGGAGGAGGAAGAGGGAGTGGAGGAAGTGGGAGAGGAGGTGGAGGAGGAGAGAAGGAGAGGAGGAGGAAGAGGAGAAGGTGGGAGAGGAGGAGGAAGAGTAGAGGGAGGATGTGGTAGAGAAGGAGGAGGAGGTGGGAGAGGAGGAGGGGGGAGGAGAGGAAGGAGGAAGAGGAGGAGTAAAGGAAGGGGGAAGAGGAGGAAGAGGAAGAGGAGGAGAAGGTCTTCCTAGAGATAGCTGCCCAGAGGAGACACAATTAGGAGGTGAAGCAGTCAAATGCTCTGCTCCTGATGTGCTGGCACGCCATCATAACCCCAGGCTGTTACTGTGCTGTTGTAGAAAGGGGAGGAGAGGAGAGGAGAGGAGAGGAGACGGAGAGGAGGAGACTGACAGCAGCTCCTTGTGGCTCGCTTCAGCCTGCTTATTCATCACAGCACACCCCCAACCCATCTTACAGGATACACGCACACACACACAACACATACACAGCTTACAGTTTATCTTCAGGAGCCCACAGCTAACAACCAATAACCCAGTACTAAGTCTGGAAGCACACACACTGAGCCGACATGGTTAGAGACTATGTCAGGACTGGGCCTGATAACACTGTGTGTCCAACTGACTGACACAAGAGCAAACTTTATTACATGTACACACACACAGACACACACAGACACACACAGACACACACAGACACACACAGACACACACACACACACACACGCACACGCGCACACACACACACACACACACACACACACACACACACACACACACACACACACACACACACACACACACACACACACACACACACACACACACACACACACACACACACACACACACACACACACACACACACACACACACACACACACACACACACACCAACCATCCTAAATGTGCCGTGCAGGGCTCCTGAGAGACAGAAAAAGCACCTGGTTGCCCGCGGTGATTATCTTTCATTTAATTCAGCGTGTCTCAGATGACAAAACGGCCAGCTTTATGGAAACACCTTGGTGTTAACACCACTGAATGGAACCTTTGTTTTTGCATTCCTGTGTTGTGTGAACAATGTTATGGTTTCCTTGACTGATAATTACTAGAGACTGAAGACTGGGCTGTTCTTTCTCTCTCTCTTTTTTTGCCTCCCTCCCTCTCGCTCTCTTCTTCTCTTCCGCTCCTGCCTGACAGGCTTATCTTCACAGTCGGTCGGTGTGTGTGTGTGGACCATGACAGTAATGGTACCTGACACCTACTTTAGTGCCTTTCACACACATTGAGACTATCATTTGCCAAACTTTCTTTTCTTTACTCTGGAGAGAGAAAAACAACCCATTTGGAGCAAAGGAAGGGTGTAGAAACGTTTTTAGTTTTTAGTTTTTCTTCTCTGATAATTTGAGCCAGGTCAGAAAATGAACGTGTTCTTCTATAATTGTCAGGTAAGTGTTAAATGAGGCCCATGGGCTGTAGGGTTGTTTTTCTGCCCTCGGGGGCTGGGACTGTGAGGCCTTGATGGAACCTAATGTAACACATATTTATTGTGTTAGGTTGAGCTGAGGTGTGACGGGTTTGATGCTGCCTCCATTAGAGTCATTAGTGGGGATGAAACAGCAAGCTAGCGGCCACTGAAAGCTGCTCTCTCTCCCCTGTCATCCTCTCTCTGTGTTCAAAGCACAAGCTGCTGAAACTGAAATGGCCATATGGGAAATTACCCTTTGGCTTCATGGTGAACGGATGATTGAGGCTTAATCTGTCAGTTGTCCTAGTAACACAATGCAATAACAATCATTTTACGCTGTGACAGTAAAGTACCAGGGTGTAAAAGCATTGGAGAGGAGAGGGCATGAAAGCACCCCTTCAGTAGACTGTCTAGAGTTTCTAGATCTTGCAGGTGACTACAATCTTATCTTGACACTTGCTTTACTGACGCCTGAATATGAGCAGTCACGGACAGCACGCTTGAGTGTTGAGACCTGACGACTTGAGGATTAAAGCCTTATAGGAGAGAGTTGTGGTAGTGCTGTGATATGGAGGCCTGTTCTGTTGCTTGATCCGTTTCAGTGTGTCTAACCCTGTGATCCATGTGCTAACATGACCCACTGGGGTAAGATAACTGCCTCAGCTCCCAGCTCCCTGGCTTTGTCCTCAGTGATGGCTTATAGCACAGACCCCCTGTTTACCCTGGCCAACACAATGGCCAAGTCTAAACTCCTTTTGTGGGGCGGATTATGAGGCAGATTTACCTCAATTTGATCTGGGAGGGCCCCCTTTCATCAGCCTGGAAGTCTAATGCCCTTAACTGGCTTAACCTGACTCCCCTCGTAGGAACCAGGCCCCCCCAGGGCCCCCATACCCACACCTCTCACCCCCTTCAAATACCCCCACCCCCCACCCTCCCTCTCATCGCCCTGTCACCTTTCTCTCCCTTATGCTTCCTCACCTCCTCTCATTGCATCTCACCCCCTTCTCCCTCCACTCCAAAGGCCCATGGGAGCCACGGTGTCACTGGGGCTTGACCATGGCAAAGGCTTCTGGGACGACAGGACCCAGCTGAGGACGACATCACAGAGCTCATGTTTTAATGTTCTACACGTCATAAACACACCAGGAATCAACACACATTCAGTATCTCAACAATGTGTCAACACTATGATCCCAGATTGATAGACTTGGGTAGCAACAAGACATCCTTTTAGTGTTCTTGGATGTTTTGAATATGAATAAAACAGATAATTGTCTCTATTTGCTATTGATGGGATGGTTTTACCATTGCTAAGAGTGTTACGTTGTGAGTCTTGTCATGAATATCCATGACCAGAGTGATGGTGTTGTTTATGTCAACTCTAGCTCAAAGGTCATGCCGAAATTGAACAGAAAAGTGCCCTTTCAGACAAGAGGTGTTTCTCCAGAAAACATGTTTTAAAAAAAAAGATAGGACAGTGATAAAAGTGTATGTCTTAGCATGCCTTTTATCAGAGCTGTCACGGATCAGCATACACGTTTTATAGGAGATACTGTAGCAGCCTCATCCTGAGTTGGTGTGTGGTCATCCAGACATGACATAACTTTCCACAGTCACTGCTGGCTCCACCATCACTGTATGGATGTGATAGCTTGGATAGAAGCTTCCTGATTCAATCGCTAGAGCCCAGAGACATTCTGCAAACAGAGAGAGAGAGAGTGTTTGAGTTTTAAATAATCTTTATTAGGTCTGAGAGCCCACAACACTATAAACAATCATACAAAACCATAGTTACACATCAATTAAAAACACAAGACCAAATTCTCCTCCACAGTAACTAAACATAACACCCCCTGAATACCCCATATACTCATAAACAGTTCAGTATTGTTAACCAGTTTGTAATAGGCAAACTCAACCCTCAGTCTCGCTGCAAACATTCCCTCCAGCATTCCCACCACATCCACAGACCCCTGTCCCCGAATACTGTTCTTTCAGGTCTTCCATATTGCTCATTTTGCTGCCCCTGACACAAAATTAAACAAATTAACTACACCCCTTCGACTTAACCTGTACTTTAGTCCAAATATAAACAGTTGGGTAGAGAAAACCTCTCCCAGAGCTGAGAACCAATTAGTGATCAGGTCAATCATCCCGACCAACCTGGGACATTGTAAAAACAAATGTGCCAGAGTTTCAGACTCAGCACAAAATGGACACCCTTCCTCAACTGTCGGATCCAGGTGTACCACATGCATATTGGTGGCTATGGCTCCATGTATTATCCTCTATTGGAGGTCAGCTGTCCTCTTTTCAATGGGCAGTTGGTATAAAGACCTCCAACAGCCTTTTGGGGATGCACCTGGAACCAACACACCCGCCCACCTCGTCGATTTTACCCCTTCCAGGGAAGAGGCAAAGGACACTTTTACACAGATGTTGTACATGTCCTTCTTTCCCACCGCCTTGAACTCCCCCAGCTCCGGGGTATCGAAGGAAAGCAGCATCCCCACGTCCTCCTCGAATGACCCCGCCGCAGCACTAACAATCAGTGCAGGGAACACATCATCCAGACCCTCCGTCCACCGATCAGAACTGGAAGTGTCAGTCACATACTGCAGATGAAGTCCTGGCAAGGAATCACAGACCTCAGCGACGACCTTCCTCAGTAGGCGAGATGATCGGATCCCTGCTCTTTCTCCCAGCTCCTCCAACGATCTGCTCCTGCTCTGTATCAGATGACCCAGCTTAGTACACCCCACACCTAACAGGTATGAACGTAGGCTGGCTGAACCCACAGCACGGGGCTGGATGGCAGTGTTGTAAAAAAGAGGCTCTTCAAAAAGCCACATCCTTGGTGGCGTGCAGGCCTTACGGGACTTGACAAAAACTCTCCAAGCCTGCATAACAGACTGGGAATGAGTCCAGACAAACCACCCCCTCTAACTTTAAGAGGAAAATGTGCTTATCTAAGCCCAAACAGCTGACTCTCCTCATCAATGTATAGGCTGTGTCGACCCAGCTAAAACCGTCACTGTACAACCGTCTCTGGGCTGCTTGAAGCGGGAAAGCCATGATCCTGAAAGAAATGTCCACCAGACCTTGCCCACCCTCATGCAGTGGCAGGTACAGGGCTGTAGCTTTAATCCAGAGGAATGTCCATTTCATCCCTCTGTGCTAGAGAGAGCTTAGAGAGTCCTGCAAACAAAACCTGAGCACACATAGGATCACACGTCTGCCCTATACAACTCAGTATAAAACTCCACAGCTCGCTCCCACATCTCTCCCACCACAGAGGCCACCCGCCCATCAGACAGCCGTGGACAATGCATACCCTTGGCTTCACCGCTCTGTCTTTCCAAAACCAAAGAAGAAGGAGCTGGGAGCATCCATCTCCTTGAGCATGGAGAACCTAGCTCTTACAAGTGCTCCCTCTGCTTTAACCTGGAAAGAACTACCCAGGTCCCTACGTAATTCAGCTAAATTAGCCTGGAGGCCTACATTGCCTTGCCCCACCATCTCTACCTCCATCTCACTAATACACCGCTCGAGTTCCCCCAATACTCTCCTAGCCTCTGAGTATGAGAGAGCTGTATACTGTTAACAGAAAAGCTGAATTTGGACTTTCCCCACATCCCACCATTGACTCAGAGACTCATACTCCTCTCTTTGCTGCCCCCACCTTTCCCAAAAGGTCTGAAAACCTTTTGTACATAAAGGACTGCCACCACTGCACAAAAATTTGTCCCATGGCTCAACACACTTGCCCCTTCCCACCAGAGCCCCCAATCGACATCATTCACAACATCATTATGTGCCTCCTGCAGAAACAACACCTGTAATTTTTCTTTGTTTTACATATTTCCCGCATCTCTGGCGCCATTTATATTGAGCGAGCCTACCCGAAGATTCTCCATAAGAAGTGGGAGAAAAGCCAGCAAAGAAAGAGACCAATAGCAAAGCTCAAAAAGCCCCAGTGCCAGAAAGAAACTATACATCTAAACATTGTCTGAAGGTAGACCCTTACGCACTGTTGTGACCCACTTCCTCAACCTAAACCGTTTCCTGGGTGAGAGGACACCATGCCCCTCATTTTTCATAGCATGTTGTACTGATCTTACAAACTTTCTCAGATCAGAAAAAAAGTCTCAGATTAACTTTTTTCCCCTTGGTCTCCTTCAGGAACCTTGTCAGTTCCCTCTACGTGTACTTTGACCCCTCTGCTTGACTGGCTGTCAGCTCTGGACCCATTGAAGAGGAGTCTGAAAAAAAACTCCTCATCATCCTCTTCCTCAGACTCACTTTCCTCCTCATCTCCATCTCCCATCCTGACCTTCCTCTCTGGTCAGGGCCTCCCCCCAGCACCATGCAAGGGTTCCATGGTGCCTTTGACCACTCGAGCCTCTCCCCTCCCACCTCCCACCTCCTTTCTTCTCCCCCTTTTTCTTTTTCTGCTTGACACCCTCCCCCCTAGTCTCTTACACTTCCTCACTATACCCTCCTCATCCACTAGCATAACCTGACTAGACCCAGCCTCCGCTACACCACCATCCATAGCATGACTAGACCCAGCCTCCGCTACACCAACATCCATAGCTTGACTAGGCCCAGACTCATCTACACCACCATCCATAGTATGACTAGATCCAGCCTCATCTACCCCACCATCCATAGCATGACTAGACCCAGCCTCAGCTACCCTACCATCTCTAGCCTGACTAGACCCAGCCTCCGCTACCCCACCATCCATAGCATGACTAGACCCAGCCTCCGCTACACCACCATACATAGCATGACTAGATCCAGCCTCAGCTACCCCACCATCCATAGCATGACTAGACCCAGTCTCAGCTACCCCACCATCTCTAGCCTAACTAGACCCAGCGTCAGCTACACCACCATCCATAGCCTGACTAGACCCAGCCTCATTTACCCTACCATCTCTAGCCTGACTAGACCCAGCCTCATCTACACCACCATCCATAGCCTGACTAGATCCAGCCTCAGCTACCCCACCATCCATAGCATGACTAGACCCAGCCTCAACTACACCCCCATCCATAGCATGACTAGACCCAGCCTCAACTACACCCCCATCCATAGCATGACTAGACCCAGCCTCAACTACACCCCCATCCATAGCATGACTAGACCCAGCCTCAACTACACCCCCATCCATAGCATGACTAGACCCAGCCTCAACTACACCCCCATCCATAGCATGACTAGACCCAGCCTCAACTACACCCCCATCCATAGCATGACTAGACCCAGCCTCAACTACACCCCCATCCATAGCATGACTAGACCCAGCCTCAACTACACCCCCATCCATAGCATGACTAGACCCAGCCTCAACTACACCCCCATCCATAGCATGACTAGACCCAGCCTCATCTACACCACCATCCATAGCATGACTAGACCCAGCCTCAACTACACCCCCATCCATAGCATGACTAGACCCAGCCTCATCTACACCACCATCCATAGCATGACTAGACCCAGCCTCAACTACACCACCATCCATAGCATGACTAGACCCAGCCTCAACTACACCACCATCCATAGCATGACTAGACCCAGCCTCAACTACACCCCCATCCATAGCATGACTAGACCCAGCCTCAACTACACCCCCATCCATAACATGACTAGACCAGGCCTCATCTACACCACCATCCATAGCATCACTAGACCCAGCCTCATCTACACCACCACCATAGCATGACTAGACCCAGCCTCAACTACACCCCCATCCATAGCATGACTAGACCCAGCCTCAACTACACCCCCATCCATAACATGACTAGACCAGGCCTCATCTACACCCCCATCCATAGCATGACTAGACCCAGCCTCAACTACACCCCCATCCATAGCATGACTAGACCCAGCCTCAACTACACCACCATCCATAACATGACTAGACCAGGCCTCATCTACACCACCATCCATAGCATCACTAGACCCAGCCTCAACTACACCACCATCCATAGCATGACTAGGCCCAGCATCATCTACACCACCATCCCTGGCATGACTAGGCCCAGCTTCTGCTGTCTGCATCTCATTACCCCCTGCACGTTGACTTCGATTTCCCCCACTGGCGCTTGTGCCCTCACCTTGTCTACAGCCTTTATGTGGGGATGCAAAACTCTGGTGCCCCAAATCCCCACGTTCAAAACACCGTAGACTATCTGTGCTGGCAAAACCTGCATAGAGCCCCTCCGCATGCCTCACTTTAAAATGCACATTTAGCTGTTGCTCATTGTTATTCAGAAACACAAAAACTTGCCTCCGGAACGAAACAACGTGCTTAACGGCATCTGCCTGAAAACCTGCCGACAGTACACGAAAACCACTAGCAAACTTACCAAAATGACTCATTCCTGATTTGATAATCCGTAACAAACGGAGGCAAATTTGCAACTACCACCCTTGTCGAAGGGGTAGAAAGAGGCGAAATTGTCACCAACACACCCCTTACAAATATTCCACTAGCAATTAGCCTACCAACCAAATTTGCTTTTTTCATGAACACAACCACAGCTTTGTTCGTTCTGGAAGCGGAATGTATAAATTCAGCTCCTACCTGTTCACCGACCACGAGCAGAACCTCCTCCACCTTAACTCCGTTCTCAGGAACACACCTGAATCCATGTCGTATCGACAGCGTCTCCTCCGAGCTAGGCTGAGAAGCCATCGCGCACACCACACCTTCCAAACCCCAGGAAACAAACTCTGTCCTCTTCCACCCAAACTTTGAAAAAACCTGTGGATACCGCTAAAACAAATGGTGCATTAACCCTCCACCATAGAATATAAAATTTAAATAAAAGACCAAGGACAGAATCAAGAAAGTTAGTTAGGACAGAGCCCTCCACACCAAACACTCGAACTCCAAAAAACTCTCAGCATGCACTGCAAAAGAGAGACAGAGAGAGAGAGAGAGAGTGAGAGCGAGTGAGAGAGAGAGAGAGAGAGAGAGAGAGGTAGAGGTAGAGGAGGGAGCGAGAGAATGAGAGAGAGAGAGAGAGAGAGAGAGAGAGAGAGAGAGAGAGAGAGAGAGAGAGAGAGAGAGAGAGAGAGAGAGAGAGAGAGAAAAATTCTCTCCCCATAAACCCCATCCTATCATCCTTTGTCCCCAGTCAACCACATCGTCCACCACAAAATGAGTTATCTGTACTACTACTGTCACCTGTGCAATACAGCAGTACCTCCCCCAATTCTGTATTCATGAGAGAGAAAATATTATTTAAAAAAAAGATTGTTATGAATTGCAAATTTGATCCAAATCAGCCCTAGCAACTTGGTGGAGTAGACTAGGCCAGGACACTGCCTGGTGCTTATCCCTGTCCCTATATAAGCTTAGTGAAGGCAGGGAGACTGGCTTGTGGCTTCTTCCCTGCCTGCCTATCGCACTCTGACATACGTGCCCAAATTGTCTTGGCATAATTATGTAACCTAAAACCCTTCAGATTATTCAAATAGAGACGGGAAGTGTCATCTCAAGTGTGCCTGAGATGTGAGACATGTCACAGTGTGAATTCGAGGTGGTTAAATAAAATCCAGACTGGGTCCCCTCTCTCTCCCCCCTCTCCCTCTCTCTCCTCCCTCCTCCGCCTCTGCCGTGGCCTAATCCAGAGGCGTAGCGTCACCACCACAGCGTCTGTGTTACCTTTGATGGACCGGATTAAAGCAACTCTCCATTGCTTTGGTGGATTTCAAACAGGGCCTGAACAATGATGCCAGCCAGGGGAGAGGTAATGAGGCCTGTACTGCTCTGCTGCTGATGGACTGACTGACTGACTGGTAACCACTCCACAGAGTGACTTTAAATCAAACTGATTAAAAAGAAAGAGGGAGACAGATATTCTCCCTCCTCCCTCCTCTCTCTCTCTATCTCATTCATTTCTCTTCACCCCTTTTCCCTCCTCTCCTCGAGTGCCCATCTCTTCCCATCTCTCATTCCCTCTTTACCTCTCTCTCAATTCAATTCAATTCAAGGGGCTTTATTGGCATGGGAAATATTTGTTAACATTGCCAAAGCAAGTGAGGTAGATAATATACAAAAGTGAAATAAACAATACACATTAACAGTAAACATTACACATACAGAAGTTTCAAAATAATAAAGACATTACAAATGTCATATTATGTATATATACAGTGTTGTAACAATGTACAAATGGTTAAAGTACACAAGGGAAAATAAATAAGCATAAATATGTGTTGTATTTACAATGGTCTTTGTTCTTCACTGGTTGCCCTTTTCTTGTGGCAACAGGTCACAAATATTGCTGCTGTGATGGCACACTGTGGAATTCTCCCAGTAGATATGGGAGTTTATCAAAATTGGGTTTGTTTTCGAATTCTTTGTGGATCTGTGTAATCTGAGGGAAATATGTGTCTCTAATATGGTCATACATTGGGCAGGAGGTTAGGAAGTGCAGTCTCTCTCTCTCTCTCTCTCTCTCTCTCTCTCTCTCTCTCTCTCTCTCTCTCTCTCTCTCTCTCTCTCTCTCTCTCAATTCAATTCAAAGAGCTTTATTGGCATGGGAATCATATGTTCAAGTGAAATAGAAAATAAACAAAAGTCTCTCTCTCTCTCCATGTCCCTGATAGCATCCACTGTGGTGAGTGAGCCCTGTCTTAATTACTGGGCTGGTGTGTGAATGGGCCTTTCACAGGGTGTTAATGAAAAGATTTGCGCTCTCTCTTTCAGTGTATTATTGACTCCCTCCCTCCCTGACCAGAGGGATCTGTGTGTTATTACAGAGGCTGTTGACTCTGCAGCTTTAGGCTCTAGCTCTCTTGTTGTTCTGGATAATATCTTAATTAAACATGCAAATCGCCTCATCTACCACGTTTACATCACTCTCTGTGTGTAGCCACCGTGTAATGTCAGATGGGTTTGTGTTATGTTGTCATTGCCTAGTGTAATTCTCTTGGATGAACACGTTTGAGCTTGTATTTTCCCTGCTAACATTTTGATGTTGAAAATCCCTACGAATTTAAATGACTACATCATCTGTGTCAGATTACACCAAAGATGCAGATCATCAGAGCACTTTATCATGTTCACATTGTTCCTTTGTTGTGGGATAGATCCTCCCAGGAGTTACCTCTGCCACCACATAGTGAGTAGCAACACCATTCCATGTGTCCCGTTTTCCATTTTGACACAGTGTGCAGGTGTGTCTCTATCACATAGACAGTGTTTGATGTAGCTGGTAGAGTGGATGTTCAGGGTAACACAGGACTGCATTGTTTCTCCATGACTATGACCCATTCAGAGCATACAGTAGATGTATGCCAGTCATCTCTCCTAGAATCTACGTCAGTACTGCTGTCACCCTAGGCTTGCTTCATGGAAGAAATGTTTTAGGTGCGTTATCTAAACAGAAGTGATGGATTGAGGGTATTGGTGTGGTAGTTTGAGGATAATTAACAAAAGATGGATTGATAAGGGTCTTGGTGTGGTAGCTTGAGGATAGATAGGTCCCGTGTGGCTCAGTTGGTAGAGCATGGCGCTTGCAACGCCAGGGTTGTGGGTTCATTTCCCACGGGGGGACCAGGGTTCAATCCCCACGGGGGGACCAGGATGAATATCTATGAACTTTCCAATTTGTAAGTCGCTCTGGATAAGAGCGTCTGCTAAATGACTAAAATGTAATGAAATGTAAGATGGATTGATGGGGGTCTTGGTGTGGTAGTTTGAGGACAGATAACAAAATATGGATTGATAAGGGTCTTGGTGTGGTAGTTTGAGGACAGATAACAAAAGATGGATTGATACGGGTCTTGGTGTGATAGTTTGAGGACAGATAACAAAAGATGGATTGATACGGGTCTTGGTGTGATAGTTTGAGGATAGATAACAAAATATGGATTGATAAGGGTCTTGGTGTGATAGTTTGAGGACAGATAACAAAAGATGGATTGATAAGGTTCTTGGTGTGATAGTTTGAGGACAGATAACAAAAGATGGATTGATAAGGGTCTTGGTGTGATAGTTTGAGGACAGATAACAAAAGATGGATTGATAAGGGTCTTGGTGTGATAGTTTGAGGATAGATAACAAAAGATGGATTGATAAGGGTCTTGGTGTGGTAGTTTGAGGACAGATAACAAAAGATGGATTGATAAGGGTCTTGGTGTGATAGTTTGAGGATAGATAACAAAAGATGGATTGATACGGGTCTTGGTGTGGTAGTTTGAGGACAGATAACAAAAGATGGATTGATGAACTAGAGAGAGGTAAGAGTTATTTCTCCTCTTGTCTTACTCTCAGAGAGCCCACAGAGCTCACCTCACCTCTCAGATCATTCTGTACTCTACCACACCCAGACCCCTATCAATCTGGCCCTCGTAATATAATGGCCACCTAATCATCCTCAGCTTCCAATTGGCTCTTTCATTCCCACTCCTCTTCACCTGAGTGAAGGATTTATGGTTGGAAATAATGAAGAAAGAAGTACAGACTCTTAGCGCATAAGAAACACATGGAGTAGACCTCCAGTACCGGAGACTGTTCACGGTACTGGAGGGGATGCTGCCCCCGGGAAGAGGATGTTGGCATTGAAACAGAGGTATAACCCATCTCTCCCAGTCTCTGGTGCTGCTTGATGAAGCTGTCTCTCTTCCCAGACCCTCTCATGGCAGAACCCCAATAACAGAACACACTAATCCCAAGTTGGAGAGGTGTATAATGATATCTTAAGGCAGTATGGATGTCTCCTCTCCATGTGGTGCCAGTTCCCTGGGCCATGAGGAGCCTACCCCCTCCACCTCTCCCCCCAGACTCAGTCACCCAGTCCCAGCAAAAGCCCTAAGGCAAGCGGCAGGCTTGTAGGGCCCTAGCCTCCATCACATGCCACAAAGGAAAACACTAAGCATTGACACAAAGAGCTATCTCTTACTATTGAGCTAATTGAGAAAAGAGGGTGTCTGTGTGTGTAGGACTTAGGGTGTGGGTGGGGGGGGGGGGGGGGTGGATGAGAAAGTCAGGGAATTGTCAAGGTGGTGTGTGTTTGCGTGTGTGTATGATTCTCTCTCCTTGATTGGTGGCGGGGTCCAGGCGGGACAGGGGAGGATGGGGGAGGCGGGGATAGAAGGAGGCACTTGTGTGTTGGGCTAATCCAGGAGAATCTCCCCTCTCTCCCTTTGAAGGGGAACAGATGTAGATTTACATATGTGGAGGTCCCTGGTCCCTGGCCTCTGATGAGATTAGCTGGGTGATGTGGTTTCATGGCGACTGGAAGGTGCATATTTAATCAATGCCTGAAGCTAAGGCTGGGGCTGGCTGGGCTGGGCGTCGCGGGCCAGGCCCTTCGAGAGGAGAGTGAGTCTATGGGACAATGGCAGACGAGACTCCATGTCAGCCGGGTCCAGACGGGAACAGGGCGGCTAACAGATTGCGCTGGCCTTTGAGTGGGCCTGTGAGGGTCTAGGAGGAGCTGTGAGGGCCTGGGACAAGGATTTAAGGGTTTACATACAGGCAGGGAGTGTTTGGGGAGACACTTCTGCTGGATCTACAGCACCACAGTTAATAAAGGGGTTTAGGGCTTGTAGCACCTCATCGGCACATTTGTTTGTTTGAGCCGCACATGCATGCCTTTTGATGCAGAGAGAGGGGTGTGTGTGTAACTGAGGGGTGTTTGTGTTGTGTGTGGGAGCTATGGTGACATCACCCTGGAGCTCAGTGGATGATATTCAGAAGGAATAATAGATTATTCTGTTGATGTCACCAACGCAGCTGTCAATTGTGTTTGTTGTTAATAACCAGGTGATAATGACTGAAAGGTTAACTAAGCCACAGATCTCTACTGACAGAATGAGTGGACATGACTTTGTATTGTACAAGACATCTGCAGGCTTCTCCATTCATAGCTTATCTGGCAGGACAGGCTAGTAGGAATTTAGCTGTTTTTTGAAGTTACTGTTGTTAAAAATTGTGCTTATACATATTGAAGCAAATGCACATGTAGTCAGAAGACAAGTAGTACAAGTAATACGACAACCCCAAAACTTTACTTTAGCTACCCATTATGTTATCCATTTCTTCAGATGCTGACATCTTTACATAGATGTTTTTGTTCAATACAAGCAGAACCAAGATACAAACATTTCCTCTATTCAGTCTTGTACTTACTGACTTTCTCAATAAACTATTCCCTATTCCGCTAAAACAGCTCCATGCTTGCATTCAGAGATGGGAATGAAGAGGTTTGGGAGAGTGGGTACTCTTTCTTTATCTCTCCCTCGTTCCCTCTCCTTCTCTCTCTGCTCTCTGAAGACATGTGTTTCAGGTTGGACTGAGTGTGTCTACTCTTCATAGTTTGATCATCTCTGTCTCTGAGGGAGGAGAGAACGAGAAGGAGAAGAGAGGTATGAGAGAGAAAACAAGAACAAGACAAGAAGAGAAGGCGGTACCTTCCCAGTGGTAAATGCGAGCCCGGTGCAGCCCGGCATAATTCCAACATTTGTCTAAATATGAAGTGTTTTCCCTCACAAAGACAGTCTCCCAGGGTAAAGCTATAAGTTGCCCATGGTGCTCAGGCCCTGCTTGTTTACCATGGAGCCACGGAGCTACAGAGCCAGGTTGGGAGCTACAGAGCCAGGCTGGGAGCTACAGAGCCAGGCTGGGAGCTACAGAGCCAGGCTGGGAGCTGCAGAACCAGGTTGGGAGCTACAGAGCCAGGTTAGGAGCTACAGAGCCAGGCTGGGAGCTACAGAGCCAGGCTGGGAGCTACAGAGCCAGGCTGGGAGCTACAGAGCCAGGCTGGGAGCTACAGAGCCAGGTTAGGAGCTACAGAGCCAGGTTAGGAGCTACAGAGCCAGGTTAGGAGCTACAGAGCCAGGCTGGGAGCTACAGAACCAGGCTGGGAGCTACAGAACCAGGTTGGGAGCTACAGAGCCAGGTTAGGAGCTACAGAGCCAGGCTGGGAGCTACAGAGCCAGGCTGGGAGCTACAGAACCAGGCTGGGAGCTACAGAGCCAGGCTGGGAGCTACAGAGCCAGGTTGGGAGCTACAGAGCCAGGCTGGGAGCTACAGAGCCAGGTTGGGAGCTACAGAGCCAGGTTGGGAGCTACAGAGCCAGGCTGGGAGCTACAGAGCCAGGCTGGGAGCTACAGAGCCAGGCTGGGAGCTACAGAGCCAGGCTGGGAGCTACAGAGCCAGGTTGGGAGCTACAGAGCCAGGTTGGGAGCTACAGAGCCAGGTTGGGAGCTACAGAGCCAGGTTGGGAGCTACATAGCCAGGCTGGGAGCTACAGAGCTAGGCTGGGAGCTACAGAGCCAGGCTGGGAGCTACAGAGCCAGGCTGGGAGCTACAGAACCAGGCTGGGAGCTACAGAGCCAGGTTGGGAGCTACAGAGCCAGGTTAGGAGCTACAGAGCCAGGCTGGGAGCTACAGAGCCAGGCTGGGAGCTACAGAGCCAGGCTGGGAGCTACAGAACCAGGCTGGGAGCTACAGAGCCAGGTTAGGAGCTACAGAGCCAGGCTGGGAGCTACAGAGCCAGGTTAGGAGCTACAGAGCCAGGCTGGGAGCTACAGAGCCAGGCTGGGAGCTACAGAGCCAGGCTGGGAGCTACAGAGCCAGGCTGGGAGCTACAGAGCCAGGCTGGGAGCTACAGAGCCAGGCTGGGAGCTACAGAACCAGGCTGGGAGCTACAGAGCCAGGCTGGGAGCTGGGGGCTGTTTTCTCTGAGCTCAGAGCTCCTCATCTGGAGGAACATTAACTAGAACAACACACAGCACCCAGGGGAGCAGCACGCCCACCTGGGACCTGACTACAGGGGAGGAGAGGAGTACAATAGAGAATGAAGGGCAGGGAGAGACCTGGGGTAGAAAGGCAGGAAGAGTGAAGGGGAGGGGGAGAGAAATTAAGGGAAAGGGAGGCTGGGAGAGAGATAGAGGGGGAGAAATGTAGTGGGAGGCAAAGAGGGGCAGACCCAGTGGTTCTCAGTGGAGAAGGAAAGCCTCTATGGATTTCTCTACAGAGACACCCTCCATCTCTCGCTTAATGAAGCAGCAGACCTGGCTGGGGCTGGGTTGGGCTGCCTGGGATCCTCCTCCTGTAGTCTCAGGATGACAAAGCACAGCACCATTAATATTGGAGTGTTCTTTTTATCTCTATACTAACGCCGCTCAATATGGTTTTTGTTAGGACACGAGAGACAGAGAGAAGCAGAGAGAAAGAGAGACCCAGAGAGAGAGAGAGAGATTAGATTCAGTCCTGTGTTTCTTATGGGGTTTGTCTGTTCTGCCAATTAGTCCCACTGCGTGAAGAGTAGTGGTCTCTGTAGACCAGGCCTGCTCTGTGTCGGAAAGACCACAATACCCTAACCCTTGTCCACTGCTCAAACCCCTGTTTACATGGCCCAGTGTTTGTCAGATGCCTGAAAGGATCTCCATTTATGCCATGCTGTCTTATTACTGTATATATGAGTGTATTTTGCGTATTTTCACTTGTTTATCTCTTATATATTGTCTTCTTATACTATACACACCACTGTTCCTCCTATTCCTTAGCGTCCTAGCAGACTGTGTGTTGAACCTTCTAAGGAGGCTGATCTGAAAGTGTGAAAGTCCAATCTCATGTTTAGTTCCTATCTTTCCCAGTATGCATACCTTCTCAGAGACTGGAGTGACTTTCTCTCTGGCTTTCCCTCCTTCTCTCTCTCTCTCTCTCTCTCTCTCTCTCTCTCTCTCTCTCTCTCTCTCTCTCTCTCTCTCTCTCCTCTCTCTCTCTCTCTCATCTCTCTCTCTCTCTCCTCTCTCTCTCTCTCTCTCTCTCCTCTCTCTCTCTCTCTCTCCTCTCTCTCTCCTCTCTCTCTCTCTCTCTCTCTCTCTCTCTCTCTCTCTCACATCACTGGAGGAAGGTAGTTGGATAGACTCCCATCTAGCCCTCTCCTCTCCTAGACGGTAACCACACCAACCAACATCCCATAATTGCCTTTCTAATTGAATTATCACACGTCAGTTCCTCAGGGATGGAGAGCGTCCTAATAAACTACAGCAGAGAGGTAATCCATAAGAAAGTGCAGAGAAGAACAGAGGGGAGATGTTTAGCCATGCCTATTAGATACCATAGACACTTAATACAATTCATCTAGTATTAAATTACATGTATTATTTTTACACATCCCCAGAGAGGCTCGCTCTGTAATCACCTCATAGGTAGCATTACATTACAAAAGAAAGTCATTAAAATTGGACATGTATTCCACACCTTACTGTACTGGGTAACAAAGGTCTGGGGAGTGTGAGCTGTGGCTCGACAATGGAGAGGCCTTCCTCCTACATACTGTCCCACCACACACACATTAATTGCTTCTTTGTACCCTGAGATGGGGAGCAGAGCGTTACCTGTGTGATGTTGGCAGGCAGGGCCAGGAGGGGAGGTAGAGGAGGGAGTCAGGGGCCCCCAGGGAGGGTGGAAGAAGAGGTTTGGCTCTTTCAGGGGGTGTTGAGACTGGGGGTGGGGGTGTAGGTGAGAGGTAGACAGAAGATCCCGGGGCGAGCGGGCGTGGGCAGTCGGCTGTGAAAAGCCATTCAGAGGGAAAACGCCAGGCATCCTTTATTTATTTGCGTGTTGAAATATTTATCTGTCACGCGGGCCGTTTATAATGGGGCTGTCAGTCTCCTCTGCCCAGTGAAGGATGCGGACATGTTGCCCTGAACGGAGCCGGAGCAGAGCGCCCGCTGTAGATCTCCCGTGAATAATTGGTGGAATTTCACTTTTGGGAGCGTTGCTCTCTGACCCTAAAGCTTGTTTTTATTCTGCATCAAGAAAAGGTAGAAAGGTAGAATACTCAAAAGTATTTACCATTTGATGGGCTTTTCAGGCATCACACAAACAGGAGAGCATCCAACCACACACACACACAGCCTTCCATACCCCACGCCCCCTTCATCACACCCCCCTCCCAAACACCAACACATGCAAGGTAGCTAGGAAATAAATAATGTATCTCTTTACTCCAAGATGAAAACCCAATCAAGCTGAAAATCCCTGTCCTGCTACACCCCTGTGCTGCCTGCCTGACATACTGTGGCTATGGGTTAATGTGCTGCCTGCCTGACATACTGTGGCTATGGGTTAATGGGCTGCCTGCCTGACATACTGTGGCTATGGGTTAATGTGCTGCCTGCCTGACATACTGTGGCTATGGGTTAATGTGCTGCCTGCCTGACATACTGTGGCTATGGGTTAATGGGCTGCCTGCCTGACATACTGTGGCTATGGGTTAATGTGCTGCCTGCCTGACATACTGTGGCTATGGGTTAATGTGCTGCCTGCCTGACATACTGTGGCTATGGGTTAATGGGCTGCCTGCCTGACATACTGTGGCTATGGGTTAATGTTCTGCCTGCCTGACATACTGTGGCTATGGGTTAATGTGCTGCCTGCCTGACATACTGTGGCTATGGATTAATGTGCTGCCTGCCTGACATACTGTGACTATGGGTTAATGTGCTGTCTGCCTGACATACTGTGGCTATGGGTTAATGTGCTGCCTGCCTGACATAATGTGGCTATGGATTAATGGGCTGCCTGCCTGACATACTGTGGCTATGGGTTAATGGGCTGCCTGCCTGACATACTGTGGCTATGGGTTAATGGGCTGCCTGCCTGACATTGTGACTATGGGTTAATGTGCTGCCTGCCTGACATACTGTGACTATGGGTTAATGTGCTGTCTGCCTGACATACTGTGGCTATGGGTTAATGGGCTATCTGCCTGACATACTGTGGCTATGGGTTAATGGGCTCCCTGCCTGACATACTGTGACTATGGGGTAATGTGCTGTCTGCCTGACATACTGTGGCTATGGGTTAATGGGCTGTCTGCCTGACATACTGTGGCTATGGGTTAATGTGCTGCCTGCCTGACATACTGTGGCTATGGGTTAATGGGCTGCCTGCCTGACATACTGTGACGATTTGTTAATGTGCTGTCTGCCTGACATACTGTGGCTATGGGTTAATGGGCTGTCTGCCTGACATAATGTGGCTATGGGTTAATGGGCTGCCTGCCTGACATACTGTGACTATGGGTTAATGTGCTGCCTGCCTGACATACTGTGGCTATGGGTTAATGTGCTGCCTGCCTGACATACTGTGGCTATGGGTTAATGGGCTGCCTGCCTGACATACTGTGGCTATGGGTTAATGGGCTGCCTGCCTGACATACTGTGGCTATAGATTAATGTGCTGCCTGCCTGACATACTGTGACTATGGGTTAATGTGCTGTCTGCCTGACATACTGTGGCTATGGGTTAATGGGCTGCCTGCCTGACATACTGTGGCTATGGGTTAATGTGCTGCCTGCCTGACATACTGTGGCTATGGGTTAATGTGCTGTCTGCCTGACATACTGTGGCTATGGGTTAATGTGCTGTCTGCCTGACATACTGTGGCTATGGGTTAATGTGCTGTCTGCCTGACATACTGTGGCTATGGGTTAAAGGGCTGCCTGCCTTACATACTGTGGCTATGGGTTAATGTGCTGCCTGCCTGACATACTGTGGCTATGGGTTAATGTGCTGTCTGCCTGACATACTGTGGCTATGGGTTAAAGGGCTGCCTGCCTGACATACTGTGGCTATGGGTTAATGTGCTGCCTGCCTGACATAATGTAGCTATGGGTTAATGTGCTGCCTGCCTGACATACTGTGGCTATGGGTTAATGTGCTGTCTGCCTGACATACTGTGGCTATGGGTTAATGTGCTGTCTGCCTGACATACTATGGCTATGGGTTAATGTGCTGCCTGCCTGACATACTGTGGTTATGGGTTACTGTGCTGCCTGCCTGACATACTGTGGCTATGGGTTAATGTGCTGCCTGCCTGACATACTGTGGCTATGGGTTAATGTGCTGCCTGCCTGACATACTGTGGCTATGGGTTAATGTGCTGTCTGCCTGACAGACTGTGGCTAAGGGTTAATGTGCTGCCTGCCTGACATACTGTGGCTATGGGTTAATGTGCTGTCTGCCTGACAGACTGTGGCTAAGGGTTAATGTGCTGCCTGCCTGACATACTGTGGCTATGGGTTAATGTGCTGTCTGCCTGACAGACTGTGGCTAAGGGTTAATGTGCTGCCTGCCTGACATACTGTGGCTATGGGTTAATGGGCTGTCTGCCTGACAGACTGTGGCTATGGGTTAATGGGCTGTCTGCCTGACATACTGTGGCTATGGGTTAATGTGCTGCCTGCCTGACATACTGTGGCTATGGGTTAATGGGCTGTCTGCCTGACATACTGTGGCTATGGGTTAATGTGCTGTCTGCCTGACATACTGTGGCTATGGGTTAATGTGCTGCCTGCCTGACATACTGTGGCCATGTGTTAATGTGATGCCTGCCTGACATACTGTGGCTATGGGTTAATGTGCTGCCTGCCTGACATACTGTGGCTATGGGTTAATGTGCTGCCTGCCTGACATACTGTGGCTATGGGTTAATGTGCTGCCTGCCTGACATATTGTGTCTATGGGTTAATGTGCTGCCTGCCTGACATACTGTGGCTATGGGTTAATGTGCTGCCTGCCTGACATACTGTGGCTATGGGTTAATGTGCTGTCTGCCTGACATACTGTGGCTATGGGTTAATGTGCTGTCTGCCTGACATACTGTGGCTATGGGTTAATGTGCTGTCTGCCTGACATACTGTGGCTATGGGTTAATGTGCTGTCTGCCTGACATACTGTGGCTATGGGTTAATGGGCTGCCTGCCTGACATACTGTGGCTATGGGTTAATGTGCTGCCTGCCTGACATACTGTGGCTATGGGTTAATGTGCTGCCTGCCTGACATACTGTGGCTATGGGTTAATGTGCTGTCTGCCTGACATACTGTGGCTATGGGTTAATGTGCTGTCTGCCTGACATACTGTGGCTATGGGTTAATGTGCTGCCTGCCTGACATACTGTGGCTATGGGTTAATGTGCTGCCTGCCTGACATACTGTGGCTATGGGTTAATGTGCTGTCTGCCTGACATACTGTGGCTATGGGTTAATGGGCTGCCTGCCTGACATACTGTGGCTATGGGTTAATGTGCTGCCTGCCTGACATACTGTAGCTATGGGTTAATGTGCTGCCTGCCTGACATACTGTGGGTATGGGTTAATGTGCTGCCTGCCTGACATACTGTGGCTATGGGTTAATGTGCTGCCTGCCTGACATACCGTTTTGGAACGACTGTTCTAATGCAGAGTGTTGTCTGTCGACTCTCACAACAGAACAGCACCCACCTTATGTCTAAAGGAGTCATACAGTTCTGAACATCAATGGGAGTTTTAATCTGCTGTTATCTTCTAAATGAAAGCCTACTGTGGTCTGCTCTGAAACTATCTGTGTTCTGTAATTCATACAGAGAATGAGGGGAATGGAAGAAGAGGATCCCCCTTGTCCCAGTCTTTTAATTGTTTCATCACTGCTGTGTCCTCGGGGAGCTGCTGTGAGGTTTGAAGTGTTGTCATGCGGATAAATAGACTACGTAAACAACAGTAATGGAGGTGTGTTTGTGGCGAACAGCACGGTGCTGTAGTTGGCTGTGCGTAGAGGAGGGTCAGGTGGGATCCCTGTGTGTCATGGTGTATTTTTTCATCACATTGAGGAAACGCTTACCTAACGTCAACTTCGTGTTGCTCAAGCATATTGCACCCGTCACATGTTGTACTGTAGCTTCATTCAGCTGACTTCACTTGCCATATGTACCTATTATCTTCAAAATGAAGATGTTTTTTCATGTTCAAGATCGGCTTTTGTATGGTGTCTCGCAGGTGCCAACTACGCATGTGCACACACACACACACACACACACACACACACACACACACACACACACACACACACACACACACACACACACACACACACACACACACACACACACACACACACACACACACACACACACACACACACACACACACACACACACACACACACACACACACACACACACACACAAATGCAATGCCTGTAGTCTGAGCATGCATAATTAAGGTGTACCTTGTTTGGAGAGAGTGCATGTCACCTCTCGATGTGCACGCCACATCCCCAGAAAGAAGCTTTGAATAATGAAGAGTGTCACCTATGCAAAATGCAGGAGGTGAGGAGGCCTGATTAAGAATGTTTGTGTGTGTGTGTGTGTTTCTGCATGCATATGTATATGTGGCAATGTGTGTGTGTGTGTGTGTGTGTGTGTGTGTGTGTGTGTGTGTGTGTGTGTGTGTGTGTGTGTGTGTGTGTGTGTGTGTGTGTGTGTGTGTGTGTGTGTGTGTGTGTGTGTGTGTGTGTGTGTGTGTGTTTCTGTATGTATATGTGGCAATTTGTGTGTGTGCCTACGTAATGTCTGTGCACATGTGTGTGTGTGGCAAGGTGTGTGTGTGGTAAGGTGTGTGTATGTGGTAAGGTGTGTGTATGTGGTAAGGTGTGTGTATGTGGTAAGGTGTGTGTGTGTGGTAAGGTGTGTGTATGTGGCAAGGTGTGTGTATGTGGCAAGGTGTGTGTGTAGGAGGAAGGCTCCCTGTCATTTAACACAGCAAAGCCAGGACACCCAGCCATATGTGATTGTAGTGAGCTGACAGCTGGGCCCCGTGCTCCCCTCGCCCCTCTCACCCCTCTCATCGGCCCTCTCTGACTGACGGCTCCTGTCCCGGGGAGCGGGGCATAAATGGAGACATGGTCTGGGGCATCTGTCGGAGCTGTGTCTTCATCACAGCCTTTGTGCAGCAGCAGCTCTGGACGTGCCCACTAGACTAGAGTAGTAGACGAAGCCTGCTGTTACTGCTGCTGTTACTGCCCCTCTTAATTGACCTTAATTTACAATAGAGGAACATCTTTAAATGGAACTTGAATTGTACGTTTCAGCTTCACAGTGCTGGGGTAGTGTTCAAATGTCTTATTTCTTTCTGAATTGATGTTCAGTTAGTGTTTGTGATGGTAGTTAATGGCTTATCTTGTTGTTATAGTCTTGATACAGTATTGTTGCAGATGACATTTCTAATCCTACAGTAGGGAAATAGGATTGATACATGTAGTGTGGGACCTGAGTGTTAGTACAGGGATGAATGGATAGTACAGCACAACACATACACTAAGACAAGATGTCACCAGTCATGCCCCTTGTCCCCTGCAGTCAATCTATCTTTCCTGGGGCCTTGACTGTTCCCTGGGGCCTTGACTGTTCCCTGGGGCCTTGACTGTTCCCTGGGGCCTTGACTGTTCCCTGGGGCCTTGACTGTTCCCTGGGGCCTTGACTGTTACCTGGGGCCTTGACTGTTCCCTGGGGCCTTGACTGTTCCCTGGGGCCTTGACTGTTCCCTGGGGTCTTGACTGTTCCCTGGGGACTTGACTGTTCCCTGGGGTCTTGACTGTTCCCTGGGGCCTTGACTGTTCCCTGGGGCCTTGACTGTTCCCTGGGGCCTTGACTGTTCCCTGGGGCCTTGACTGTTCCCTGGGGCCTTGACTGTTCCCTGGGGCCTTGACTGTTCCCTGGGGCCTTGACTGTTCCCTGGGGCCTTGACTGTTCCCTGGGGTCTTGACTGTTCCCTGGGGCCTTGACTGTTCCCTGGGGCCTTGACTGTTCCCTGGGGCCTTGACTGTTCCCTGGGGCCTTGACTGTTCCAAAATGGCTGAATTCTAAATCACAGGCTAGCGATCCCCTGACTGGACAGAACAGGACAAGATGCACCCCCCCCCCCCCCCCCCCCCCCCCTCTCTGTCTCTCTCTCCCCCTTCTCTCTATCTCTCGCTCTCTTGGAATAGAAAGAGAGAGAAATATTAATTATTTACACCACAAGCTTAAGATGAAACGAACCAGAGGAACAGGAACCCCACCAAACTGAGACCCTTTTGATGCTACAGCGGGCCCACTAGTGCAGTAATTGGTTTTCGGGGTGCAGCACTATTGGGCCCAGTGGCGTAGGAGCAGGCTCCCTGGTGAATCAGGGGGTCCACTCGTGCAGGAGTGCAGCGTGCAGTAAAGGGGCTCCTTGTAGTTGGAGTGGGCCGTCTGATGGAGGAGAGGCCCTTTGGTGCAGGAGAGGGCCTCATGGTGCAGTAATAGGAACTGGAGTCCTTGCTGAAGCTAGCTGGGAGAGGGTCTGTATCTGAGGAACAACAACAGAGACAGGGGCAGAGATACGGAGGTAGCTGAATGGTGGCCTCAGCGCTCAGGGGGTAAGTTGGCCATGAATTAGTAAAGTGGAAAAGTAGCTAATCATGTTCAGGAACTGGCTGGCTCTCAGAAGCATGTGGAGAGAACCAGACGTGTTGAACACTGAGCAGAGCAGAGCCAGGTAAGAGCCTGGACAGGACAGGCCAAGACAGGACTCCATTTAGGCCATACAGTAGAGACACAGGGAGAACCACACCCTCCCACTGGTATAAACAGAACAGACCTACAGTACATCTATCGCAAAGAGAACATGTAAGGGTTAGTAGTGGTTGACTGTTTTTAGTTTGACCCTAGAATCAAATATTGCATTGGTCAATTCTGACTAGGTGGTAAACTGGACTTGTTCACATACACTACCGTTCAAAATTTTGGGGTCACTTAGAAATGTCCTTGTTGTTGAAAGAAAAGCACATTTTCTGTCCATTAAAATAACATCAAATTGATCAGAATATACAGTGTAGACATTGTTAATGTTGTAAATGACTAGTGTAGCTGGAAACGGAATATTTTTTAATGGAATATCTACATAAGCATACAGAGGCCCATTATCAGCAACCATCACTCCTGTGTTCCAATGGCACATTGTGTTAGCTAATCCAAGTTTATCATTTTCAAAGGCTAATTGATCATTAGAAAACGCTTTTGCAATTATGTTAGCACAGCTGAAAACTATTGTCCTGATTAAAGAAGCAATCAAACTGGCCTTCTTTAGAGGCCTCCCGGGTGGGGCAGTGGTCTAGGGCACTGCATCACAGTGCTAGCTGCGCCACCAGAGTCTCTGGGTTCGCGCCCAGGCTCTGTCGCAGCCGGCCGCGACTGGGAGGTCCGTGGGGCGACGCACAATTGGCATAGCGTCGTCCGGGTTAGGGAGGGTTTGGCCGGTAGGGATATCCTTGTCTCATCGCGCTCCAGCGACTCCTGTGGCGGGCCGGGCACAGTGCGCGCTAACCAAGGGGGCCAGGTACACGGTGTTTCCTCCAACACATTGGTGAGGCTGGCTTCCGGGTTGGAGGCGCGCTGTGTTAAGAAGCAGTGCGGCTTGGTTGGGTTGTGCTTCGGAGGACGCATGGCTTTCGACCTTCGTCTCTCCCGAGCCCGTACGGGAGTTGTAGCAATGAGACAAGATAGTAATTAGTAGCGATTGGATACCACGAAAATTGGGGAGAAAAGGGGGTAAAAAAAAAATATTAGAAAAAAAAGGAGTATCTGGAGCATCAGCATTTGTGGGTTCGATTACAGGCTCAAAAGGGACAGGAACAAATAACTTTCTTCTGAAACTATTCTTGTTCTGAGAAATGAAGGCTATTCCATGCGAGAAATTGCTAAGAAACTGAAGAACTCGTACAAGGCAAACACCAGTATCAACACCAGTCTTAACGTCAACAGTGAAGATACGACTCTGGGATGCTGGCCTTCTTTTCACGGCCGTCAAAAGGAGGAGACCAAGGCGCAGCGTGGTATGTATACATTCTTCTTTAATATAAGAATGAACACTGAACAAAACTATCAAAATAACAAAAACGAACCGTGAAGCTATACAAATGACTGCTGACAGGCAACTACAAATAGACAAGAACCCACGAACACAAAAGGGAAATGGCTACCTAAATATGATCCCCAATCAGAGACAACGATAAACAGCTGCCTCTGATTGGGAACCATATCAGGCCACCATAGACCACCACACCATATAAAAAACCTAGACCTCCAACAACCCTTGACATACAAAACCCTAGACAATACAAAACTAACGTACCCACCCTAGTCACACCCTGACCTAACCAAAATATAAAGAAAACAGAGGTAACTCAGCTCAGGGCGTGACACTTCTAAATCAAATCAAATCAAATCAAATCAAATTTTATTAGTCACATACACATGGTTAGCAGATGTTAATGCGAGTGTAGCGAAATGCTTGTGCTTCTAGTTCCGACAATGCAGTAATAACAACAAGTAATCTAACCTAACAATTCCGCAACTACTACCTTATACACGCAAGTGTAAAGGGATAAAGAATATGTACATAGAGATATATGAATGAGTGATGGTACAAAACGGCATAGGCAATGGTGCAGTACATGGTATAGAGTACGGTATATACCTATGAGATGAGTACTGTAGGGTATGTAAACATAAAGTGGCATAGTTTAAAGTGGCTAGTGGTCCATGTATTACATAAGATGGCAAGATGCAGTAGATGATATAGAGTACAGTATATACATATACATAAGAGATGTGTAATGTAGGGTATGTAAACATTATATTAGGTGGCATTGTTTAAAGTGGCTGGTGGTACATTTTTACATAATTTCCATCAATTCCCATTTTTAAAGTGGCTGGAGTTGAGTCAGTATGTTGGCAGCGGCCGCTAAATGTTAGTGGTGGCTGTTTAACAGTCTGATAGCCTTGAGATAGAAGCTGTTTTTCAGTCTCTCGGTCCCTGCTTGGATGCACCTGTACTGACCTCGCCTTCTGGATGATAGCGGGGTGAACAGGCAGTGGCTTGGGTGGTTGTTGTCCTTGATGATCTTTATGGCCTTCCTGTGACATCGGGTGGTGTAGGTGTCCTGGAGGGCAGGTAGTTTGCCCCGGGTGATGCGTTCTGCCGACCTCACTACCCTCTGGAGAGCCTTACGGTTGTGTGCGGAGCAGTTGCCGTACCAGGCGGTGATACAGCCCGACAGGATGCTCTCGATTGTGCATCTGTAGAAGTTTGTGAGTGCTTTTGGTGACAAGCCGAATTTCTTCAGCCTCCTGAGGTTGAAGAGGCGCTGCTGCGCCTTCTTCACAACGCTGTCTGTGTGGGTGGACCAATTCAGTTTGTCCGTGATGTGTACACCGAGGAACTTAAAACTTTCCACCTTCTCCACTACTGACCCGTCGATGTGGATAGGGGGGTGCTCCCTCTGCTGTTTCCTGAAGTCCACAATCATCTCCTTTGTTTTGTTGACGTTGAGTGTGAGGTTATTTTCCTGACACCACACTCCGAGGGCCCTCACCTCCTCCCTGTAGGCCGTCTCGTTGTTGTTGGTAATCAAGCCTACCACTGTAGTGTCGTCCGCAAACTTGATGATTGAGTTGGAGGCGTGCATGGCCACGCAGTCGTGGGTGAACAGGGAGTACAGGAGAGGGCTCAGAACGCACCCTTGTGGGGCCCCAGTGTTGAGGATCAGCGGGGTGGAGATGTTGTTACCTACCCTCACCACCTGGGGGCGGCCCGTCAGGAAGTCCAGGACCCAGTTGCACAGGGCGGGGTCGAGACCCAGGGTCTCGAGCTTGATGACGAGTTTGGAGGGTACTATGGTGTTAAATGCTGAGCTGTAGTCGATGAACAGCATTCTCACATAGGTATTCCTCTTGTCCAGATGGGTTAGGGCAGTGTGCAGTGTGGTTGCGATTGCGTCGTCTGTGGACCTATTGGGTCGGTAAGCAAATTGGAGTGGGTCTAGGGTGTCCGGTAGGGTGGAGGTGATATGGTCCTTGACTAGTCTCTCAAAGCACTTCATGATGACGGAAGTGAGTGCTACGGGGCGGTAGTCGTTTAGCTCAGTTACCTTAGCTTTCTTGGGAACAGGAACAATGGTGGCCCTCTTGAAGCATGTGGGAACAGCAGACTGGGATAAGGATTGATTGAATATGTCCGTAAACACACCAGCCAGCTGGTCTGCGCATGCTCTGAGGACGCGGCTGGGAATGCCGTCTGGGCCTGCAGCCTTGCGAGGGTTAACACGTTTAAATGTTTTACTCACCTCGGCTGCAGTGAAGCAGAGCCCGCAGGTTTTGGTAGCGGGCCGTGTCAGTGGCACTGTATTGTCCTCAAAGCGGGCATAAAAGGTATTTAGCCTGTCTGGGAGCAAGACATCCTGGTCCGCGACGGGGCTGGTTTTCTTTTTGTAATCCGTGATAGACTGTAGACCCTGCCACATACCTCTTGTGTCTGAGCTGTTGAATTGCGATTCAATTTTGTCTCTGTACTGGGACTTAGCCTGTTTGATAGCCTTGCGGAGAGAATAGCTACACTGTGTGTATTCGGTCATGTTTCCGGTCACCTTGCCCTGGTTAAAAGCAGTGGTTCGCGCTTTCAGTTTCACGCGAATGCTGCCGTCAATCCACGGTTTCTGGTTTGGGAATGTTTTAATCGTTGCTGTGGGTACGACATCGTCAATGCACTTCCTAATGAACTCGCTCACCGAATCAGCATATTCTTCAATGTTGTTGTTGGACGCGGTGCGGAACATATTCCAATCCACGTGATCGAAGCAGTCTTGAAGCGTGGAATCAGATTGGTCGGACCAGCGTTGAACAGACCTGAGCGCGGGAGCTTGTAGTTTTAATTTCTGTTTGTAGGCTGGAATCAACAAAATGGAGTCGTGGTCAGCTTTTCCGAAAGGAGGGCGGGGGAGGGCCTTATATGCGTCGTGGAAGTTAGTATAACAATGGTCCAGAGTTTTGCCAGCCCTGGTAGGACAATCGATGTGCTGATAGAATTTAGGGAGTTTTGTTTTTAGATTAGCCTTGTTAAAATCCCCAGCTACGATGAATGCAGCCTCAGGGTGTGTGGTTTCCAGTTTACAGAGAGTCAGATAGAGTTCGTTCAGGGCCATCGATGTTTCTGCTTGGGGGGGAATATATACGGCTGTGATTATGACCGAAGAGAATTCCCTTGGTAGATAATGCGGTCGACATTTGATTGTGAGGAGTTCTAGATCAGGTGAACAGAATGACTTGAGTTCCTGAGTGTTGTTATGATGGTCACACCACGTCTCGTTAATCATGAGGCATACCCCCCCGCCCCTCTTCTTACCAGAAAGATGTTTGTTTCTGTCTGCGCGATGCGTGAAGAAACCAGCTGGCTGCACCGACTCCGTTAGCGTCTTTTGAGTTAGCCATGTTTCCGTGAAGCAGAGCACGTTGCAATCCCTGATGTCTCTCTGGAAAGTTACCCGTGCTCGGATTTCATCGACCTTATTGTCAAGAGACTGGACATTGGCGAGTAGTATGCTAGGGAGTGGAGCGCGATGTGCCCGTCTCCGAAGCCTGACCAGGAGACCGCTACGTTTTCCCCTTTTACGGCGTCGAGTAGCTTCGCCGGCTGGGATCAGGTCCATTGTATTGGGTGGAAGGCAAAACACTGGATCCGTTTCGGGAAAGTCATATTCCTGGTAGGAACGGTGGTTAGTTGACGTTAATCGTATATTCAGTAGTTCCTCCCGACTGTATGTAATGACATCTAAGATCACCTGGGGTACCAATGTAAGAAATAACACATAAAAAAACAGAATACTGCATATTTTCCAAGGAACGCGAAGCGAGGCAGCCATCTCGCTCGGCGCCCGTGCATACAGTCTAGGCAGAGTTGCAAAGAAAAAGCCATATCTCAGACTGGCCAATAAAAAGAAAAGATGAAGATTGGCAAAAATAACACAAATATTGCAGAACAAACTGGCTCTAGCCAGAATAAAAAGAGAAGTGGGAGGCCCCGGTGCACAACTGAGCAAGAGGACAAGTGCATTAGAGTGTCTAGTTTGAGAAACAGACGCCTCACAAGTCGTCAACTGGCAGCTTCATTAAATAGTACCCGCAAAACACCAGTCTCATCGTCAACAGTGAAGAGGCAACTCCAGGATGCCTTCCGGGCAAAGTTCCTCTGTTTTTGCTTATTTTAGTCCCGGTGCTTACTTCTAGTTGAACCAGTATATGAAAGCAGTGACACACCATATCACAGTAGCAATATTGGCTTACTCATTCTATAGTGAGTATCTAAACTCAGCAAAAAAGAAACATATCTTTTTCAGGACCCTGTCTTTCAAAGATAATTTGTAAAAATCCAAATAACTTCACAGATCTCCATTGTAAAGGGTTTAAACACTGTTGCCCATGCTTGTTCAATGAACCATAAACAATTAATGAACATGCACCTCTGGAACGGTCGTTAAGACACTAACAGGTTACAGACGGTAGGCAATTAAGAGCACAGTTATGAAAACTTAGGACACTAAAGAGGCCTTTCTACTGACTCTGAAAAACACCAAAAGAAAGATGCCCAGGGTCCCTGCTCATCTGTGTGAACGTGCCTTAGGCATGCTGCAAGGAGGCATGAGGACTGCCGATGCGACCAGGGAAATAAATTGCAATGTCCGTACTGTGAGACGTCTAAGACAGCGCTACAGGGAGACAGGACAGACAGCTGATCGTCCTCGCAGTGGCAGACCACGTGTAACAACACCTGCACAGGATTGGTACATCCGAACATCACACCTGCAGGACAGGTACAGGATGGCAACAACAACTGCCCGAGTTACACCAGGAACGCACAATCCCTCCATCAGTGCTCAGACTGTCCACAGTAGGCTGAGAGAGACTGAACTGAGGGCTTGTAGGCCTGGTGTAAGGCAGGTCCTTACCAGACATCACCGGCAACAACGTCACAAACCCACCGTCGCTGAACCAGACAGGACTGGCAAAAAGTGCTCTTCACTGACGAGTCACGGTTTTGTCTGCAGCACTGCAGTACTTAATGCAGCTGGTGGCCACATCAGATACTGATTGTTACTTTTGATTTTGACCCCCCCTTTGTTCAGGGACACATTATTTCATTTCTGTTAGTCACATGTCTGTGGAACTTGTTCAGTTTATGTCTTAGTTGTTGAATCTTGTTATGTTCATACAAATATTTACACATGTTAAGTTTGCTGAAAATAAACGCAGTTGACAGTGAGAGGACGTTTTTTTTTGTTGCTGAGTTTATACATGTAGGCTTCACCACAGAGCAGTACTAATGTGTTTTTGCTTGTTTGAACCCCGGTACTAAGTGCTAGCTGTTAGCTACTAACCCTGGGGTGTTTACCACTTCTTTAATCTCAACCATTTAACCGAGAGAGAGGCTCTCCGCTGCCCAGAGGGGCTTGCTGATAAAAATGGAGGATAAATGTTTATTTTTCTCTTTAACTTGGCCACCAGGGAATGGTAATAACATTAATTAGACATAAGAGCAAACAAGGAAGTTAAAGCAAGCAGCTAGGCTAATGATCTCTCTCTCTCTTCTCTCTCTATCTCTCTTGCTCTCTCTCTCTCTCTCTCACTTCCTCTCCTCTTGTTTAATGAAAAACAACCTGGGTCATTGTCCTAGTCCAAAGAGTGAGCAATAGATGAGGAGAGAGACAAAGAGATTCATGGAGAGAGAGACAGATAGAGAAAGCCACAGCAAAGTGTTAGCATTACCATTTCATTAGCATGCTGTTATGTGTTAGGCTTATTGAGAATCAGTGCTGAGTTTAAGGTTCAGTGTGTAGCCGACACCATGGTGAGCCTACCTTGGCTCAGAGGTGAGATCCCATCTTCTGTCCTCTTTCTGTGATGTTTTATATCACCATACATATGGGTCATTCCATTAGGGGACACCCACCCAAGCACCCCCACCCCAAAAGCCCCTCCCCACCATCACATCCAAAAGACCTGGATGTGATGTGGCAAATATCTTATCTAATTAAGTTTTGAGATGCATTTTCATTTGTTAATCACTTAAGTGCTTCCAGGATAACCTGATATCCAAAGGTCTGGTCCCAGTAGCTTCAAATGTCAAAATGCAATTATATGCATGATTAGCTTGACCCGTTTCCAGAGCCCCCTCCGCCTCCCTCCCTCCGTTCTCCCCCCTTTGCCTCCCTACGTCTCCCTCTACTGCTTCCCTACGCCTCCATCTCCCCTCCACCTCCCCTCCACCTCTCTGGCCAGAAAAGCTGACAACTGCTGGCATGTTTATTTTGATGAGATTAGGTGTGGAGGTAGGTTAGGCGTGAACAGCAGGGCACGGCACCCCCATCTGGCCAACAATGGAACTAACAACTAACCGCCAGCGAATAGAAGGAGCGAGAGATCGAGGGAGGGAGGGATGGATGGAGGGCGGCGAATAAGCGCAGGTGAAGAGGAAAGATTCAGACAATCTCTCTCTAATGTCGCCTCAGGAGCTGAAAAATAAATATGTGAGGGAAAAAAAGAATAAAACAATTTATGCTGCTTAAAGGATAATATGATCAGGACTTTTTAATCAAATCATCTTGATCCGGGGCGGGCAGGGCTTTACTTTGTGGTTAGCGCTTAGCGTAGCAGCAATCCGCTCTAATCTGATTGTGTGGAAGATAAGACTAAGGCTTTAGCCCCTCTGTTGTTGCTACGCTGATTAGGGCCACTGTGGCACTCAAGGCCAAGTTGGGCTACACATACAAAATACACATCCACGAAACACAGGTTTGCCCGCAGACACACACACTCACACATACACATGTACGCAATCACACAGACACACACAGGCATGTGCAGTGAGGGAAAAAAGTATTTGATCCCCTGCTGATTTTGTAAGTTTGCCCACTGACAAAGACATGATCAGTCTATAATTTTAATGGTAGGTTTCTTTGAACAGTGAGAGACAGAATAACAACAAAAAAATTATAATAATTATAATTTGATTTTGAATTTAATTGAGGGAAATAAGTATTTGACCCCCTCTCCATCAGAAAGATTTCTGGCTCCCAGGTGTCTTTTATACAGGTAACGAGCAGAGATTAGGAGCACACTCTTAAAGGGAGTGCTCCTAATTTTAGCTTGTTACCTGTATAAAAGACACTTGTCCACAGAAGCAATCAATCAATCAGATTCCAAACTCTCCACCATGGTCAAGACCAAAGAGCTCTCCAAGGATGTTAGGGACAAGATTGTAGACCTACACAAGGCTGGAATGGGCTACAAGACCATCGCCAAGCAGCTTGGTGAGAAGGTGACAACAATTGGTGCAATTATTCGCAAATGGAAGAAACACAAAATAACTGTCAATCTCCCTCGGCCTGGGGCTCCATGCAAGATCTCACCTCGTGGAGTTGCAATGATCATGAGAACAGTGAGGAATCAGCCCAGAACTACACGGGAGGATCTTGTCAATTAATTTTTTTATTTTTTTATTTCACCTTTATTTAACCAGGTAGGCTAGTTGAGAACAAGTTCTCATTTGCAACTGCGACCTGGCCAAGATATAGCATAGCAGTGTGAACAGACAACAACACAGAGTTACACATGGAGTAAACAATAAACAAGTCAATAACATGGTAGAAAAAAGAGAATCTATATACAATGTGTGCAAAAGGCATGAGGTAGGCAATAAGTCGAATAATTACAATTTAGCAGATTAACACTGGAGTGATAAATCATCAGATGAGCATGTGCAAGAAGAGATACTGGTGTGCAAAAGAGCAGAAAAGTAAATAAATAAAAGCAGTATGGGGGTGAGGTAAATTGGGTGGGTAGTTTACAGATGGACTATGTACAGCTGCAGCGATCGGTTAGCTGCTCGGATAGCAGATTTTTAAAGTTGTTGAGGGAGATAAAAGTCTCCAACTTCAGAGATTTTTGCAATTCGTTCCAGTCGCAGGCAGCAGAGAACTGGAAGGAAAGGCGTCCAAATGAGGTTTTGGCTTTAGGGATGATCAGTGAGATACACCTGCTGGAGCGCGTGCTACGGGTGGGTGTAGCCATCGTGACCAGTGAACTGAGATAAGGCGGCACTTTACCTAGCATAGCCTTGTAGATGACCTGGAGCCAGTGGGTCTGACGACGAACATGTAGCGAGGGCCAGCCGACTAGGGCATACAGGTCGCAGTGGTGGGTCGTATAAGGTGCTTTAGTAACAAAACGGATGGCACTGTGATAAACTGCATCCAGTTTGCTGAGTAGAGTATTGGAAGCTATTTTGTAGATGACATCGCCGAAGTCGAGGATCGGTAGGATAGTCAGTTTTACTACGGTAAGTTTGGCGGCGTGAGTGAAGGAGGCTTTGTTCCGGAATAGAAAGCCGGCTCTAGATTTGATTTTGGATTGGAGATGTTTGATATGAGTCTGGAAGGAGAATTTGCAGTCTAGCCAGACACCTAGGTACTTATAGATGTCCACATATTCTAGGTCGGAACCGTCCAGGGTGGTGATGCTAGTCGGGCGTGCGGGTGCAGGCAGCGAACGGTTGAAAAGCATGCATTTGGTTTTACTAGCGTTTAAGAGCAGTTGGAGGCCACGGAAGGAGTGTTGTATGGCATTGAAGCTCGTTTGGAGGTTAGATAGCACAGTGTCCACGGAAGGGCCGGAAGTATACAGAATGGTGTCGTCTGCGTAGAGGTGGATCAGGGAATCGCCCGCAGCAAGAGCAACATCATTGATGTATACAGAGAAAAGAGTCGGCCCGAGAATTGAACCCTGTGGTACCCCCATAGAGACTGCCAGAGGACCGGACAACATGCCCTCCGATTTGACACACTGAACTCTGTCTGCAAAGTAGTTGGTGAACCAGGCAAGGCAGTCATTAGAAAAACCGAGGCTATTGAGTCTGCCGATAAGAATATGTTGATTGACAGAGTCGAAAGCCTTGGCCAGGTCGATGAAGACGGCTGCACAGTAATGTCTTTTATCGATGGCGGTTATGATATCGTTTAGTACCTTGAGCGTGGCTGAGGTGCACCCGTGACCGGCTCGGAAACCGGATTGCACAGCGGAGAAGGTACGGTGGGATTCGAGATGGTCAGTGATCTGTTTGTTGACTTGGCTTTCGAAGACCTTAGCTAGGCAGGGCAGGATGGATATAGGTCTGTAACAGTTTGGGTCCAGGGTGTCTCCCCCTTTGAAGAGGGGGATGACAGCGGCAGCTTTCCAATCCTTGGGGATCTCAGATGATACGAAGGAGAGGTTGAACAGGCTGGTAATAGGGGGTGCGACAATGGCGGCGGACAGTTTCAGAAATAGGGGGTCCAGATTGTCAAGCCCAGCTGATTTGTATGGGTCCAGGTTTTCCAGCTCTTTCAGAACATCTGCTATCTGGATATGGGTAAAGGAGAAGCTGGGGAGGCTTGGGCGAGTAGCAGCGGGGGGGGGGGGGGGCGGGGCTGTTGGCCAAGGTTGGAGTCGCCAGGTGGAAGGCATGGCCAGCCATTGAGAAATGTTTGTTGAAGTTTTCGATTATCACGGACTTATCAGTGGTGACCGTGTTATCTTGCCTCAGTGCAGTGGGCAGCTGGAAGGAGGTGCTCTTGTTTTCCATGGACTTTACAGTATCCCAGAACTTTTTGGAGTTAGAGCTACAGGATGCAAATTTCTGCTTGAAAAAGCTGGCCTTTGCTTTCCTGACTGACTGCGTGTATTGGTTCCTGACTTCCCTGAACAGTTGCACATCGCGGGGGCTCTTCGAGGCTATTGCAGTTCGCCACAGGATGTTTTTGTGCTGGTCGAGGGCAGTCAGGTCTGGAGTGAACCAAGGGCTATATCTGTTCTTGGTTCTGCATTTTTTGAACGGAGCATGCTTGTCTAATATGGTGAGGAAGTAACTTTTAAAGAATGACCAGGCATCCTCAACTGACGGGATGAGGTCAATATCCTTCCAGGGTACCCGGGCCAGGTCGATTAGAAAGGCCTGCTCGCAGAAGTGTTTTAGGGAGCGTTTGACAGTGATGAGGGGTGGTCGTTTGACCGTGGACCCGTGGCGGATACAGGCAATGAGGCGGTGATCGCTGAGATCTTGATTGAAGACAGCAGAGGTGTATTTGGAGGGCAAGTTGGTCAGGATAATGTCTATTAGGGTGCCCATGTTTACGGATTTAGGGTTGTACCTGGTGGGTTCCTTGATGATTTGTGTGAGATTGAGGGCATCAAGCTTAGATTGTAGGACTGCCGGGGTGTTAAGCATATCCCAGTTTAGGTCACCTAACAGAACAAACTCTGAAGCTAGATGGGGAGCGATCAATTCACAGATGGTGTCCAGGGCACAGCTGGGAGCTGAGGGGAGTCAGTAGCAGGCGGCAACAGTGAGAGACTTATTTCTGGAGAGAGTAATTTTTAAAATTAGAAGTTCGAACTGTTTGGGCATAGACTTGGAAAGTATGACAGAACTTTGCAGGCTATCTCTGCAGTAGATTGCAACTCCTCCCCCTTTGGCAGTTCTATCTTGACGGAAAGTGTTATAGTTGGGTATGGAAATCTCAGAGTTTTTGGTGGCCTTCCTAAGCCAGGATTCAGACACGGCAAGGACATCAGGGTTGGCAGAGTGTGCTAAAGCGGTGAGTAAGGCAAACTTAGGGAGGAGGATTCTGATGTTGACATGCATGAGGCCAAGGCTTTTTCGATCACAGAAGTCAACAAATGAGGGTGACTGGGGACATGCAGGGCCTGGGTTTACCTCCACATCACCCGAGGAACAGAGGAGTAGTAGGATGAGGGTGCGGCTAAAGGCTATCAAAACTGGTCGCCTAGAGCGTTGGGGACAAGGAATAAAAGGAGCAGATTTATGGGCGTGGTAGAATAGATTCTGGGCATAATGTGCAGACCAGGGTATGGTGGGGCACGGGTACAGCGGAGGCAAGCCCAGGCACTGGGTGATGATAAGAGAGGTTGTATCTCTGGACATGCTGGTCTCAATGGGTGAGGTCACCGCATGTGTGGGGGGTGGGACAAAGGAGGTATCAGAGGTACGGAGAGTGGAACTACGGGGTCCATTGCAAACCAAAACAATGATAACTAGCCTGAACAACAGTATGCAAGGCATATTGATATTTGAGAGAGACATACAATAAGGCATAAAGTGATTGCAGGTCATGATTGGGAGAGCTAGCTAAAACAACAGGTGAGATAACAGCAGCTAGTCAGCTAACACAGCAACAGAAGGTAAAAATGGCGACGACTGGGCAGAGAGGGTCGGATTAACTACACACAGATCCTGAGTTAAGGCACAGAGCCGACAGATAAAACACAAATAAACAGAATGGAGTACCATGAATTAATGGACAGTCAAGCAGGCATCAGCTATGTAGCCAAGTGATCGTAGTGTCCAGGTGGCAGCCGTAGATGGAGCAGTGAGGCCTCCACTAAGCTAGCACGCGTTTAAAGTTAGTAGCCCGGGGGGTGGTCTGCTCAGACGGAGGGGGTCTGCTCAGATGGAGGCCGGTTGAGGGCACCGGTTGAGGGCACGTCTGCAGACCAGACGTGGTCGTGTCGACAGAGAATCCAAGCCGGATAGCGATGGCGAAAGAGAGGTTGTGAATTGTAGAATTGTGTTTGCTAACTGGTGCTAGCTTCCTGGCTGCGCTAGCTGCAAGATAAGCTAGCAGTTAGCAGACCGGGGCAGGCAAGTTAGCCTTTGGGGGACGTCGCGATGGGGGGGGAAGTCTGTTTTTGCCTCTTCGTGCGGTGACGTCGATAGACCAGTCGTGGAATTAGTAGGGTTCCAGGTAGCTCTAGGTAGCTAACAGGCCTAGTAGGTTAGCAGAATGGGCCTTCAGCGGGCGTCACGCCTGAGGGGCCTGTTGGAGTCCTCGGGCAGATTATGTCGGTATTCCAGTCGTAGAGGATCGGCGGGGTTCCGTGCTCTGTACCGGCAGTAAAGGGGTCCGGATATAGTAGCCCAGGAGTGGGCTTCAGTGGTAGCACAGGAGCCCTAGCCGGGCTAGCTTCAGGCTAATTGGTGCTTGCTCCGGGATGGAAACGCTAGCCAGGAGTGGTCACCCGGGATTGTGGTTAGCTAGTTGCGAAGATCCAGATGAAAATGTTCAGAGTTTGCGGTAGGAATCCGGGGATATGGAGAGAAATAGGTCCGTTATGCTCTGGTTTTAGTCACGTTGTTCGAACTAGCGAGAGCTTTCCGAGCTAAAGGTTAGCTGATGACCGCTAGCAATGGTTTGCTAACTGATAGCTGGTAGGCAGTTAGCTGGCTATCTTCAGTAGATGGATTCCAGATCAGAAGTAAATAGAAATACAGATCCACGCCACATTGGGTGAGGCGGGTTGCAGGAGAGTATTTAGAAGTTGAGGTTTAAGAAAGTATTTTTAAAAGATATGCGAAGAAAAAGATGTAAAAAGATATATACAAGGGACACGGGACACGACAGGACAAAGACGTCTACACTGCTACGCCATCTTGGAAATGATCTCAAGGTAGCTGGGACCACAGTCACCAAGAAAACAATTGGTAACACACTACGCTGTGAAGGACTGAAATCCTGCAGCGCCCGCAAGGTCCCCCTGCTCAAGAAATTACATATACATGCCCGTCTGAAGTTTGCAAATTAACATCTAAATGATTCAGAGGACAACTGGGTGAAAGTATTGTGGTCAGATGAGACCAAAATGGAGCTCTTTGGCATCAACTCAACTCGCCGTGTTTGGAGGAGGAGGAATGCTGCCTATGACCCCAAGAACACCATCCCCACCGTCAAACATGGAGGTGGAAACATTACGCTTTGGGGGTGTTTTTCTGCTAAGGGGACAGGACAACTTCACCGCAACAAAGGGACGATGGACTGGGCCATGTACCATCAAATCTTGTGTGAGAACCTCCTTCTCTCAGCCAGGGAATTGAAAATGGGTCGTGGATGGGTATTCCAGCATGACAATGACCCAAAACACACGGCCAAGGCAACAAAGGAGTGGCTCAAGAAGAAGCACATTAAGGTCCAGGAGTGGACTAGTCAGTTTCCAGACCTTAATCCCATAGAAAATCTGTGGAAGGAGCTGAAGGTTCGAGTTGCCAAACGTCAGCCTCGAAACCTTAATGACTTGGAGAAGATCTGCAAAGAGGAGTGGGACAAAATCCCTCCTGAGATGTGTGCAAACCTGGTGGCCAACTACAAGAAACGTCTGACCTCTGTGATTGCCAACAAGGGTTTTGCCACCAAGTACTAAATCATATTTTGCAGAGGGGTCAAATACTTATTTCCCTCATTCAAATGCAAATCAATTTATAACATTTTTGACATGCGTTTTTCTGGATTTTGTTGTTGTTATTCTGTCTCTCACTGTTCAAATAAACCTATCATTAAAATTATAGACTGATCATTTCTTTGTCAGTGGGCAAACGTACAAAATCAGCAGGGGATCAAATACTTTTTTCCCTCACTGTACATACACACGTTCGCACATGCAAATGAACAGATACACACACAAATGATCACACATACACACATTCACACACATTTCCATACATATAGAACAATATGTTTTATATATCTATATACTTTGAATTTCTATACCTAGAACAAGTAAGAGTACCTCACTATTTAACAGTTTGTACAAGGTGTTTATTTAAACATGACTTTTACCATTACGCTTACCTTTTACTGAAAAGCCTCAGTGCTTTTCCATCCTTTTCTTTGGTCTATATTTGGGACAGTTATTTAAAGTTGCTAAAGCAAGTCCTTCAACAGAGAAGTGTAAATGCAGTCCATCTGCCAGGCAGCCATGCTGCAACTGCTTTGTCTCTGTGTGGGGTGGTCTGGCTAGAGGAGAATACATAAAAATAAATCTACACACACTCTTACGTAAACAAATGTAGTCATGCACACTACAAAAACATTCCTATCGCTGGTGTCTCATGTCTTATACAATTCCTATGAACATGGCCTGCTTGTCTTAATTGGTACAGATCTATGTCTGTAGTTAATGGTATTGAAAAAGAATAACAGAGGAAGTGTGCATTTTGGCAAAGGCAGGAGAAGGATGGAGGACAGGGATGTATGGAGACTATGTGTCTCCAGAGATAGTGACTGGTCCCTGGGTAGCCCATTAGAGCACCCCACTAGTTTTCTCTTTCCCATACTGGGATGGTGAAACCATGCTATGAAGAATATTCATGTACATGCTTGCACACAGGTATACATGCACAGAGGCAAATGTGTCACTCTCTGTTTGTCTGTTTGGCTGGGCATCATAGACCAAATTAAAGGGCCTCTCTCTCCCACAGGAAAGCCTTCAGAGGTGTCTAAAGGCCAACAGACGTTTTACAGTGACAGACTAAAGAGAGAGAGAGGGGCGCTTGACCTCTGACTAAAGCTATTTTCACCCTCTCCTCAAAGGGACCACCTGGAAAAGCAATGCCCCACCACCGGTGGGTAGCTAGAGTACTGTATAACCACCACATTCACCTCTCAGTCCCTCATTAGAACAGCCCCTCATATGAGCACTGTTGAGTGGATACTCATCTGCTAAGCGAATCAATATACAGTAGGAGTTGAATTATAGCTGTTTCATTTTACACTCTGTTTGAAGGAATGTTTAGACAGTTTCAAATGTTTTGCATGTCTTGCCCAAGCCTCCCCAGCTTCTCCTTTACCCAAATCCAGATAGCAGATGTTCTGAAAGAACTGCAAAACCTGGACCCGTACAAATCAGCTGGGCTAGACAATCTGGACCTTATCTTTCTAAAATTCTCCGCCGCCATTGTTGCAACTCCTATTACTAGTCTGTTCAACCTCTCTTTCGTATCGTCCGAGATCCCTAAAGATTGGAAAGCTGCCGCGGGCATCCCCCTCTTCAAAGGGGGTGACACTCTAGACCACAGGTGTCAAACTCATTCCACGGGGGGCCGAGTGTCTGCGGGTTTTCGCTCCTCCCTTATACTTGATTGATGAATTAACATCACTAATTAGTTAGGAACTCCCCACACCTGGTTGTCTAGGGCTTTATTGAAAGGAAAAAACAAAAACCTGCAGACACTAGGCCCTTCGTGGAATGAGTTTGACACCCCTGCTCTAGACCCAAACTGTTACAGACCTATATCCATTCTGCCCTGCCTTTCTAAAGTCTTCGAAAGCCAAGTTAACAAACAGATCACTGACCATTTCGAATCCCACCGTACATTCTCCGCTGTGCAATCCGGTTTCCAAGCTGGTCACGGGTGCACCTCAGCCATGCTCAATGTACTAAACAATATCATAACCGCCATCAATAAAAGACAGTACTGTGCAGCCGTCTTCATCGACCTGGCCAAGGCTTTCGAATCTGTCAATCACCGTATTCTTATCAGCAGACTTAACAGCCTTGGTTTCTCAAATGACTGCCTCGCCTGGTTCACCAACTACTTCTCAGATAGAGTTCTGTGTCTCAAATCGGAGGGCCTGTTGTCCGGACTTCTGGCAGTCTCTATGGGGGTACCACAGGGTTCAATTCTCGGGCCGACTCTTTTCTCTGTATATATCAACGATGTCGCTCTTGCTGCGGGTGATTCCCTTATCCACCTCTACGGAGACGACACCATTCTGTATACATCTGGCTCATCTTTGGACACTGTGTTAAGTAATCTCCAAACGAGCTTCAATGCCATACAACACTCCTTCCGTGGCCTTCAACTGCTCTTCAACGCTAGTAAAACCAAATGCATGCTTTTCAACCATCGCTGCCTGCACCCGCCCGCCCAACTAGCATCACTACTCTGGACGGTTCTGACTTAGAATATGTGGACAACTACAAATACCTAGGTGTCTGGCTAGACTGTAAACTCTCCTTCCAGACTCATATTAAACATATCCAATCCAAAATTAAATCTAGAATCGGCTTCCTATTTCGCAACAAAGCCTCCTTCACTCATGCCGCCAAACATACCCTTGTAAAACTGACTATCCTACCGATCCTCGACTTCGGCGATGTCATTTACGAAATAGCTTCCAATACTCTACTCAGCAAACTGGATGCAGTTTAACACAGTGCCATCCGTTTTGTCACCAAAGCCCCTTATTCCACCCACCACTGCAACCTGTATGCTCTAGTCAGCTGGCCCTCGCTACATCTTCGTCGCTAGACCCCCTGGCTCCAGGTCATCTATAAGTCTATGCTAGGTATAGCTCTGCCTTATCTCAGGTAACTGGTCACGATAACAACACCCACCCGTAGCACGCGCTCAAGCAGGTATATCTCCTTGGTCATCCCCAAAGCCAACACCTCCTTTGGCCGCCTTTCCTTCCAGTTCTCTGCTGTCAATGACTGGAACGAATTTCAAAAGTCGCTGAATCTGGAGACTTATATTTCCCTCACTAACTTTAAACATCAGCTATCTGAGCAGCTAACCGATCGCTGCAGCTGTACATAGCCCATCTGTATATAGCCCACTCAATCTACCTACCTCATGCCCATATTGTTTGTATTTACTTTTCAGCTCTTTTGCACACCAGTATTTCTACTTGCACATCACCATCTGCTCGTCTATCACCCCGGTGTTAATTTGCAAAATTGTAATTACTTCGCTACTATGGCCTATTTATTGCCTTACCTCCTCACGCCAATTGCACACACTGTATATAGACTTTATTTTTTTCTATTGTGTTATTGACGGTACGCTTGTTTATTCCATGTGTAACTGTGTTGTTGTTTCTGTCGCACTGCTTTGCTTTATCTTGGCCAGGTCGCAGTTATAAATGAGAACGTGTTCTCAACTAGCTTGCCTGGTTAAATAAAGGTGAAATAAAAATAAATTACAGGAGCTGTATGGCTAAGTGCCTTGCTCAAGGGTACATCAACAGAATTTTCACCTAGTCGGCTTGGGGATTCAAACCAGTAACCTTTCGGTTACTTGCCCAACACTCTTAACTGCTAGGCTACCTGCCGCCCCTAAGGTTTGTGTTGACTTACAGTACCAGTCAAAAGTTTGGACACACAAACTCATTCAAGGGTTTTCTTTTTCTACATTGTAGAATAATAGTGAAGACATCAAAACTATGACAAAACACATATGGAATCCTATAGTAACCAAAAAAGTGTTTAACAAATCTAAATATATTTTATATTTTATATTATTCAAAGTAGCCACCCTTTGCCTTGATGACAGCTTTGCACACTCTTGGCATTCTGTCAACAACCAGCTTCATAAGGTAGTCACCTTGAATGCATTTCAATTAACAGGTGTGCCTTGGTAAAAGTTAATTTGTGGAATTTCTTTCTTTCTTAATGTGTTTGAGCCAATCAGATGTGTTGACAAGGTAGGGTGGTATACAGAAGATATCCCTATTTGGTAAAAGACCAAGTCCATAGTATGGCAACACCAGCCCAAATAAGCAAAGAGAAACGCCATCCATCATTACTTTAAGACATGAATGTCAGTCAATCCGGAACATTTCAGGAACTTTGAAAGTTTCTTCAAGTGCAGTTGCAAAAAACAAAAAAGCGCTAGGTTGAAACTGGCTCTCGTAAGGACCGCCACAGGAAAGGTTACCTCTGCTGCAGAGGATAAGTTCATTAGAGTTACCAGCCTCAGAAATTGTAGCCCAAATAAATGTTTCTCCGAGTTCAAGTAACTGACACATCTCAACATCAACTCTTCAGAGAAGATTGCGTGAATCAGGCCTTCATGGTCCAATTGCCTAAAAGAAACCACTACTAAAGGACACCAGTAAGAATAAGAGACTTGCTTGGGCCAAGAAACATGAGCAATGGGCATTAGATCAGTGGAAATCTGTCCCACCGCCATGTCTTGTGAGACGCAGAGTAGGTGTACGGATTATCTCCGCATGTGTGGTTCCCACCTTGAAGCATGGAGGAGGAAGTGTGATGGTGTGGGGTGCATTGCAGCATTCTTCAGTGATAAGCCATCCCATCTGGTTTGCGCTTAGTGGGACTATCATTTGTTTTTCAACTGGACAATGACCCAACACACCTCCAGGCTGTGAAGCTAGGAGAGAGAATGCCAAGAGTGTGCAAAGCTGTCATCAAGGCAAAGGGTGGCTACTTTGAAGAATATCAAATATAAAATATATTTTGATTTGTTTAACACTTTGTTGGTTTCTACATGATTCCATATGTGTTATTTCATAGTTGTTATGTCCTCACTATTATTCTACAATGTAGAAAATAGTGAAAGTAATGAAAAACCCTTGAATGAGTAGGTTCATCCAAACTTTTGACTGGTGCTGTATGTTGATGTTGCTGTATGCTGCCACTGTAGTGTCAGTAGATGGCATGGGTTTCCTCAGTGACCTCATCGTGTTCTATAGTGTGTGTAAAACTGTGTCTGTGTTCTGGTCGGTATTCCTGGGCTGACACTTCACACTGGAAGAGACACACGCTGTGGGACACTTAACATCTGTAACACAGCATTCTGACTTTCTCTGACTGCTTTGAGGCTCTGCACACACACAGACATGGTCCTCAGCGGTCTGGGCACAGCACAAACTAACTGTACGCTGGTGTGTGTGTAGTCCTGGGTGGGTGTGTGGCAGTGTGAGGACACACTAGCTCCTCTCAGCTCATATGTAGAACCAGACGTTTTTCCCGGTCAAGACATAGCTACATGCCCTACTATATGTCTGATGAATTTGTGCCCTATATGTGCAGTCCACTGCTCCAAACCTCTTTTGAATATCTATAGAATAACTGCACCCCTAATCTAGTCTCCACCCTAAACCACAGGTCGTGAAACACTATTGACTACACTGTTGATTTTCTCTTTTTTTTCTTTTGTTGGGTGTGTGTCTGTAAATAAACAACCTTTGTAGTGAATTCAGTAGAAACATGTTTTATTAATTGCCATATGTTTATTGACTTCTCTTTCATGTCAGTTCTTTTGTTCTTTCTTTGTAGTGGCAAAATATCTCTGTGCATCATCGTTTGTGACCTATCTGAGATGTCAAAGGTGTCCTTTTGATTTGGAGTACAGACCTCATGTGAGGCAGCACCTGTGCCATTCTCAGAGTAGATGAGTGTGTGTGTAGATTAGGATGACACGCACAATGTGTGTGTGTGTGTTGTGACTGTCAGGCAGCCCCTGCTCCATTGGGAGACGGCGGAAGAGAATCCATCACTATTATTCTTCTCTTCTTCTACCTAATGACTCTGGTAATTCTGGAAGTCTGACGCTCATTGGCAGCATGTGTTGCTGCCTTTCATCCTGGCCTAGGCACACACGTTCACACACATTCTCTGACGTGTTGGCACATATTTACACACACACACGTTCTCAGAGCCCCTAACCTCAGCCTGGCTACTCTGTGTGGTATCATGCCTCCAGCAGATGACTTCACTGTCACTCACTGGAGGTGAGGGAGATAATAGTATTAGTGTTTTCTTAATGAAGGGAGAGCTCATGGAATGTGATACGCACGCACACACACACACACACACACACGCACGCACGCACGCACGCACGCACGCACGCACGCACGCACGCACGCACGCACACACACACACACACACACACACACACACACACACACACACACACACACACACACTGTAATCTACCTTCACTCCACCTGCTGGACAATTAGTAAAACACACACACACCGCAGAGACAAATAGGCTCTGCCTTCCGCTGTTGCATTGTTATGAATGTACAGTAATAGTTTATTTGTTCATTGCTCACATGAACAAAAATCTGGTGACAGATTTTCAACTAGGCCATCAGGCTTTCTGTCTCTTCTTGTCCTTTGAAAATAGGAAGAAAGGGGACAGCTTCTTACTCACTTATTGATGTTTGTTAAATAATTACTGGTAAATTATTATCTTAGAAAATACCACATTAATGAGTAGTACTAAATATATTTATAATATGTTTACCCAACCCATGTTTACTGAAGCACAAACAAGCCCCAAGAATAAAGTGTGACATTTTAAATGAGGCTGGTTTGTTTGTGCTGAACATCTACAAATTATATTTTAAACATGCCATTGGTGGAACTTTTCACAAGTCACTCCAGAAAACAAGACTTTGGTTTGGTCCCAATGATATCCTATTCCCTACTTTTGACCAGTCCCCATGTAGGGAATAGGGTGCCATTTGGTATGAATCCACACACATACCTGGAGGAATTCCTTGAGTTTCTTCTAATCAAAAGATGAGGGTAAAAAAGAAGCATTTTTTAAATTCTCCTGGCCTTCGTTTTGTTTGATTATGGTGCTACGCGACGGACCTTGTCTCTGGCGGTTTGGGAAAGCACAAAGAAAGGAGACAAAAAAATTGTTCACCCAAATTACAAAATTACACATTGGTTTCCTTACCCTGTAAGCAGTCTATGGACAAGGTATGACAACAATCGATGCTTTGGTTAAGTGTACCTGGCAGTGGTTGGCACAGTTTCCAAATGCTAACGTTTTAGCATTTATGGCACAAATCTCATTCAAGTAATGGTACCGATATTAACATTTTTCAGATCATGTTCAAATCATCTATAAGTGACTTTGTTGAGCTTCACAATATATTTGATATACTTTCGAATAATTTGGTTATGATGCGCATAAAATGCTAATATTGGTCCCATTACTTGAATGGCATTTGAGCCACAAACGCTAAAATGTTAGCATTTGGATACACTGCCATGGAAACTAAACCAAAGCATGGATTGCTGTCATACCTTGTGCTTACAAGGTAAGGAAACCAATATGTAATTTGGGTGAACTATCCCTTTAATACAGCGTGTGTGCCAAAGTGCCGCTAACACAGTGACACTGTCTCTCCTAGGACAGAGGGGTGGAGGAGCCGAGGGATGAAGGGAAGGAATGATGGGTGTGTGGTGGAGACTTGGCCCATCTGTTCCTCTCTCTCTCTTTATCTCTCCTCTTTCTGATTTTTTGGTTTGCTAGACCTCCCCCCAACACTCAAGGAGATGGAGGGGAGAGTCACAGGGGACCTCAGTCGTCTTCCCTCCTCCCCCCTGTCCCATCCCTGTCAATCAGCCATCCTCTTCCCTCCCTCCCCCTGTCCCCTCCCTGTCAATCAGCCATCCTCTCCCCTTCCTCCCCCTGTCCCCTCCCTGTCAAACAGCCATCCTCTCCCCTCCCTCCCCCTGTCCCCTCCCTGTCAAACAACCATCCTCTTCCCTCCCCCTGTCCCCTCCATGTCAAACAACCATCCTCTCCCCTCCCTACCCCTGTCCCCTCCCTGTCAAACAACCATCCTCTCCCCTTCAGCCCCCTGTCCCCTCCATGTCAAACAACCATCCTATCCACTTCCTCCCCCTGTCCCCTCCCTGTCAAACAACCATCCTCTCCCCTCCCTACCCCTGTCCCCTCCCTGTCAAACAACCATCCTCTCCCCTTCTGCCCCCTGTCCCCTCCATGTCAAACAACCATCCTATCCCCTTCCTCCCCCTGTCCCCTCCATGTCAAACAACCATCCTCTCCCCTTCTGCCCCCTGTCCCCTCCATGTCAAACAACCATCCTCTCCCCTCCCTCCCCCTGTCCCCTCCCTGTCAAACAACCATCCTATCCCCTTCCTCCCCCTGTCCCCTCCCTGTCAAACAACCATCCTCTCCCTCCCCCTGTCCCCTCCCTGTCAAATAGCCATCCTCTCCCCTCCTCCCCCCTGTCCCCTCCCTGTCAAACAACCATCCTTCCCCTCCCTCCCCCTGTCCCCTCCCTGTCAAACAACCATCCTCTCCCCACCCTCCCCCTGTCCCCTCCCTGTCAAACAGCCATCCTCTCCCCTCCCCCCCTGTCCACTCCCTGTCAAACAACCATCCTCTCCCCGTCCTCCCCCTGTCCCCTCCCTGTCAAACAGCCATCCTCTCCCCTCCCCCTGTCCCCTCCCTGTCAAACAGCCATCCTCTCCCCTCCCCCTGTCCCCTCCATGTCAAACAACCATCCTCTCCCCTCCCTCCCCCCTGTCCCCTCCCTGTCAAACAACCATCCTTCCCCTCCCTCCCCCTGTCCCCTCCCTGTCAAACAACCATCCTCTCCCCTCCCCCCCTGTCCACTCCCTGTCAAACAACCATCCTCTCCCCTTCCTCCCCCTGTCCCCTCCCTGTCAAACAACCATCCTCTCCTCTCCCTCCCCCTGTCCCCTCCCTGTCAAACAACCATCCTCTTCCCTCCCCCCCCTGTCCCCTCCCTGTCAAACAACCATCCTCTCCCTCCCCCTGTCCCCTCCCTGTCAAACAGCCATCCTCTCCCCTCCTCCCCCCTGTCCCCTCCCTGTCAAATAACCATCCTCTCCCCTCCCTCCCCCTGTCCCCTCTCTGTCAAACAACCATCCTTCCCCTCCCTCCCCCTCTCCCCTCCCTGTCAAACAACCATCCTCTCCCCTCCCCCCCTGTCCACTCCCTGTCAAACAACCATCCTCTCCCCTTCCGCCCCCTGTCCCCTCCCTGTCAAACAACCATCCTCTCCTCTCCCTCCCCCTGTCCCCTCCTTGTCAAACAACCATCCTCTTCCCTCCCCCCCCCTGTCCCCTCCCTGTCAAACAACCATCCTCTCCCTCCCCCTGTCCCCTCCCTGTCAAACAGCCATCCTCTCCCCTCCTCCCCCCTGTCCCCTCCCTGTCAAACAACCATCCTCTCCCCTCCCTCCCCCTGTCCCCTCCCTGTCAAACAACCATTCTCTCCCCTCCCTCCCCCTGTCCCCTCCCTGTCAAACAACCATCCTCTCCCCTCCCTCCTCCTGTCCCCTCCCTGTCAAACAACCATCCTCTCCCCTCCCTCCCCCTGTCCCCTCCCTGTCAAACAGCCATCCTCTCCCCTCCCTCCCCCTGTCCCCTCCCTGTCAAACAACCATCCTCTCCCTCCCCCTGTCCCCTCCATGTCAAACAACCATCCTCTCCCCTCCCTCCTCCTGTCCCCTCCCTGTCAAACAACCATCCTCTCCCCTCCTCCCCCCTGTCCCCTCCCTGTCAAACAGCCATCCTCTCCCCTCCTCCCCCCTGTCTCCTCCCTGTCAAACAACCATCCTCTCCCCTCCCCCTGTCCCCTCCCTGTCAAACAACCATCCTCTCCCCTCCCCCCCTGTCCCCTCCCTGTCAAACAACCATCCTCTCCTCTCCCTCCCCTTGTCCCCTCCCTGTCAAACAACCATCCTCTTCCCTCCCCCCCAAGTCCCCTCCCTGTCAAACAGCCATCCTCTCCCCTCCCTCCCCCTGTCCCCTCCCTGTCAAACAACCATCCTCTCCCTCCCCCTGTCCCCTCCATGTCAAACAACCATCCTCTCCCCTCCCTCCTCCTGTCCCCTCCATGTCAAACAACCATCCTCTCCCCTCCTCCCCCCTGTCACCTCCCTGTCAAACAGCCATCCTCTCCCCTCCTCCCCCCTGTCCCCTCCCTGTCAAACAACCATCCTCTCCCCTCCCCCTGTCCCCTCCCTGTCAAACAACCATCCTCTCCCCTCCCCCCCTGTCCCCTCCCTGTCAAACAGCCATCCTCTCCCTTCCCTCCCCCTGTCCCCTCCCTGTCAAACAACCATCCTCTCCTCTCCCTCCCCCTGTCCCCTCCCTGTCAAACAACCATCCTCTTCCCTCCCCCCCCTGTCCCCTCCCTGTCAAACAACCATCCTCTCCCTCCCCCTGTCCCCTCCCTGTCAAACAGCCATCCTCTCCCCTCCTCCCCCCTGTCCCCTCCCTGTCAAACAACCATCCTCTCCCCTCCCTCCCCCTGTCCCCTCCCTGTCAAACAACCATCCTCTCCCCTCCCTCCCCCTGTCCCCTCCCTGTCAAACAACCATCCTCTCCCCTCCCTCCCCCTGTCCCCTCCCTGTCAAACAGCCATCCTCTCCCCTCCCTCCCCCTGTCCCCTCCCTGTCAAACAACCATCCTCTCCCTCCCCCTGTCCCCTCCATGTCAAACAACCATCCTCTCCCCTCCCTCCTCCTGTCCCCTCCCTGTCAAACAACCATCCTCTCCCCTCCTCCCCCCTGTCCCCTCCCTGTCAAACAGCCATCCTCTCCCCTCCTCCCCCCTGTCCCCTCCCTGTCAAACAACCATCCTCTCCCCTCCCCCTGTCCCCTCCCTGTCAAACAACCATCCTCTCCCCTCCCCCCCTGTCCCCTCCCTGTCAAACAGCCATCCTCTCCCCTCCCTCCCCCTGTCCCCTCCCTGTCAAACAACCATCCTCTCCCCTCCCTCCCCCTGTCCCCTCCCTGTCAAACAGCCATCCTCTCCCCTTCCTCCCCCTGTCCCCTCCCTGTCAAACAGCCATCCTCTCCCCTCCCCCCCCCTGTCCCCTCCCTGTCAAACAGCCATCCTCTCCCCTCCCTCCCCCTGTCCCCTCCCTGTCAAACAACCATCCTCTCCCCTCCCTCCCCCTGTCCCCTCCCTGTCAAACAACCATCCTCTCCTCTCCCTCCCCCTGTCCCCTCCATGTCAAACAACCATCCTCTCCCCTCCCTCCCCCTGTCCCCTCCCTGTCAAACAACCATCCTCTCCCCTCCCTCCCCTGCTTGTGCCACCTCCACCATGGGAAAAGGGCCACTGATTAGAACAGTCCCCCTCACTAAGAGCCACCCGTCATCATCTAAGCAGACCCTCCCCTCTGATCTAACCCTCCTCCCAGCCTCCCTCCCAGTCTCTCCCTCCCAGTCTCTCCCCCCTCAGCCTCCTTCCCTCCCAGCCTCCCCCAGCCTCTCCCTGGACACAGTCATTAATAGAATCAGGATTAATTAGCTTTAAGGTAATCAAATCAAATCCAATCAAATTGTATTGGTCGCATACACAAATTTAGCAGATGTTATTGCAAGTGTAGCGAAATGCTTTCCTGGCTCCAGTAGTGCAGTAATATCTAACAATTCACAACAATACACACAGATCTAAAAGTAAAAAAACGGATTTAAGAAATATCTAAATATTAAGATGAGCAATGTCGGAGTCCGGAATGTATAGACATGCATAGACATGTATAATCATTGGCTGCAAACAAGGCTTTACATCTGGGGAGGTTGGGAGGAGGCATTCAGAAGACAGGAGGTTGGGAGGAGGCATTCAGAAGACATGAGGTTGGGATGAGGCATTCAGAAGACAGGAGGTTGGGATGAGGCATTCAGAAAACAGGAGGTTGGGATGAGGCATTCAGAAAACAGGAGGTTGGGATAAGGCATTCAGAAAACAGGAGGTTGGGATGAGGCATTCAGAAGACAGGAGGTAGGGATGAGGCATTCAGAAAACAGGAGGTTGGGATAAGGCATTCAGAAAACAGGAGGTTGGGATGAGGCATTCAGAAAACAGGAGGTTGGGATGAGGCATTCAGAAAACAGGAGGTTGGGATGAGGCATTCAGAAAACAGGAGGTTGGGATGAGGCATTCAGAAAACAGGAGGTTGGGATGAGGCATTCAGAAAACAGGAGGTTGGGATGAGGCATTCAGAAAACAGGAGGTTGGGATGAGGCCTTCAGAAGACAGGAGGTTGGGATGAGGCCTTCAGAAGACAGGAGGTTGGGATGAGGCATTCAGAAAACAGGAGGTTGGGAGGAGGCATTCAGAAGACAGGAGGTTGGGATGAGGCATTCAGAAGACAGGAGGTTGGGATGAGGCCTTCAGAAGACAGGAGGTTGGGATGAGGCCTTCAGAAGACAGGAGGTTGGGATGAGGCCTTCAGAAGACAGGAGGTTGGGAGGAGGCCTTCAGAAGACAGGATGTTGGGGAGAGGCCTTCAGAAGACAGGAGGTTGGGATGAGGCCTTCAGAAGACAGGAGGTTGGGATGAGGCATTCAGAAGACAGGAGGTTGGGATGAGGCCTTCAGAAGACAGGATGTTGGGGAGAGGCCTTCAGAAGACAGGAGGTTGGGATGAGGCCTTCAGAAGACAGGAGGTTGGGATGAGGCTTTCAGAAGACAGGAGGTTGGGATGAGGCCTTCAGAAGACAGGAGGTTGGGATGAGGCATTCAGAAGACAGGAGGTTGGGATGAGGCATTCAGAAGACAGAAGGTTGGGATGAGGCATTCAGAAGACAGGATGTTGGGGAGAGGCCTTCAGAAGACAGGAGGTTGGGATGAGGCTTTCAGAAGACAGGAGGTTGGGATGAGGCACTACTACTGTGTTGAAAGGCTGGATCTACACTGTAGATATTCGACTGTATGGCTCTGACTTCATTTAGTTATGGTTCCATATGTAACCGGTGTGAAATGACTAGCTAGTTAGCGGTGTGTGCGCTAATAGCGTTTCAATCGGTGACCTCACTCACTCTGAGACCTTGAAGTAGTTGTTCCCCTTGCTCTGCAAGGGCTGCAGCTTTTGTGGAGCAATGGGTAACGATGCTTGGTGGGAGGCAGTTGTTGATAAGTGCAGAGGGTCCCTGGTTTGAGCCCAGGTGGGGCGAGGAGAGGGACGGAAGCTATACTGTTACACATACACAGGGTTTTTCACTGTTTCAGTAACTGAGTCATGCTTTAATGTCATTGTTTACAAGACTAATTACTAGAGAGGTTAGTGTTGCCACTGGCATTCTAACTGATTTATAATGTAGGCTACCTATAGCACACAAACACGCTCCTCCAGGACGAGTCCATTTAGGCTCATTACTCCTCTGAAAGCAGGCATCCCAGTGATGGGGCTATGAGGAGGTTCTGCGATAACATGGCTGATGAAGATAGATCTGTCAGAACAGAGCAGTGGAGGAATGGGAGGGCGGGCCATCCATACATCAGTCGTCAGCCCTGGGGTCAGGGGTGTCATCGTCATAGAAACAGGGATAATTCAGAAGGTGGTGTGGGGCAAGTTTGTCCAGGGGAGGGATAGAGAGAGGGAAGGAGGGAAGGAGAGATAGATGGACGCTCAGGCAGCTGTATCTACGGTATGTTGTGTGTGTGGGGGGGTGTATCTTGTGTCAATGTGTAGCTTTGTGTGTGTGTGTTTGTGTGTGTGTGTGTGTGTGTGTGTGTGTGTGTGTGTGTGTGTGTGTGTGTGTGTGTGTGTGTGTGTGTGTGTGTGTGTGTGTGTGTGTGTGTGTGTGTGTGTGTGTGCGTGCGTGCGAGAGGTTTAATGATCCACATACACCCTTGGCCACTTAACCGTAGGCCCTGTGGCAGCAGGTGAGCAGTGAACAGAGCAGAGTAGACAATGAATATAGATGAAACAAGCAGGAAAGGCTTTGACTTCACTGAGGCACGGGACCACACTGGTCCTGCCGATATAATCAAGTCATTATAGCCTGTATACATATTTCATGATGTTATAATAGGATGGTGTTATTATGATGTAATTATATGATTCTGAAAAATACTTTTCATTGACAAATGTGACTGATATTTCTTTTAAGATTTTCCCCTATTTATCTGCAAATATGTTGTTGTTAAGCTTGCTAACCCACTAGCACAACAAGCTAATACAAAGCATGCCAACCCACTAGCACAACAAGCTAATACAAAGCATGCTAACCCACTAGCACAGCGAGCTAATACAAAGCATGCTAACCCACTAGTACAAGGAGCTTATTCAAAGCATGCTAACCCACAAGCACAGTGAGCTAATACAATCCATGCTAAACCAATAGCACCACAAGCTAATACTGTTAACCCATTTGCACGGTGAGCTAATTGTATCGCTCTTAATTATTCAACAGTGACATGCTCCGAACGAAACACTGTTTTCTTTTTCTGTGGTCCACTGTGTCTTTAAAGGACCACACGCAGAGGGACCTACGGATCCACAGCAGCAAAAGAAGTTATAGTCATCAATATTTCATAGTTAATTATGATCACAAACCTCAGCCTTTATTATTCATCCAGACGAGATGAAGCTGCGGAGCGTTTTTGCGTCTCATTGTTGTGGTTTGACCCGACGGGCCAGGGAGATGACGGAGGGATGAATGATTAAATTCTGAGGGATAGAGAGAGCGCTTCTTTCTGCCTCTTTTGCTCTGTCACTACACTCATTCACCCAGCCACATCTCTATCTCTCTTCCAAAGCATCTGACCCAACATCCATGCATTATAGACAGTCGAAATCAACTGTTCAGCTCTTATTTCATCCAAGATGACAGTATGAATCGGTATTATTGAGAGGATTAGCTGACAGGCTTAATAATCAATGTATAAAGCTATTTGTTTCAGGCCGGCCTGGGGGACTAATTATCCAATGAGGGCGTTACAGGGGTGAGTGCAGTCACTGTGTGAGTGAGGGCACTATGAGTTACTGCGCATGCATGTGTCAATGTTTATGTGGGGCAGGTGGGAGCCCATAGCTGTGGCCCCAGAGAGAGAGAGGGGAGCTGGGGGACTAGAAGATTGGGAGGAGGGCCAGAGGAAGGCCTAGGGCCTTGTAGGCACCAGTCAGAGGGGTGCTTGAGCTGTGATGAATATACTGCCCCAGGGAGAATGGCTCCAGAGAATGGCCCACTGGGCCATGAAACACACACACAGCTAGACACAGACAAAGCTATAGACACACACACACATACATACACAGACACACGCATGCACGAACGCAGACATAAGCACGCACGCACGCACGCACGCACGCACGCACGCACGCACGCACGCACACACACACACACACACACACACACACACACACACACACACACACACACACACAAAGCCAGACACATTAAGACAGACATGGGGTGTTTTGCTTGATGGTGCGTGACATCTGTAATTCTCTCTAATTCTCCCCATTGGACCAGTACTATTTAGAATGATTGATGATGTTGTTCCAATGCCTTGTAAACAGCTTGCTAAGTGAAGGTTACCGGTTTAAAATGAAGACAATATTTTCACCACTTGCAATTCCTTGACTTTGTAGTGAAACACGGTGACATTACATTCATATGTGTAGGTGTGCAGTAATACCCCTATGTGAAGAGGCCTTCTCCTTTCTATGTTTCATAAAGGCTGTCTGATCGTCTCACTGTCTGCTCAGTGAACTGCTCGGAGGGAACGTGACACCAGACTACACAGTCATTTCAGCATGATCAGTAGCTGTGCAGACAGCATTATTACAGATGTGGTTGGAGCTGTGCTGTTATTATCATTACTTAACCCCAGTGTATTGCTCTGCACGTAACCCTATCATTAACATGAAATGTTAATCATCCATGCAACCAGCCGCCCAGGCTGGGGAGGGAGTCTTAGTGTGTGTGTGTGTGTGTGTGTGTGTGTGTGTGTGTGTGTGTGTGTGTGTGTGTGTGTGTGTGTGTGTGTGTGTGTGTGTGTGTGTGTGTGTGTGTGTGTGTGTGTGTGTGTGTGTGTGTGTGTGTGTGTGTGTGTGTGTGTGTGTGTGTGTGTGTGTGCTCCTAGTGTGTTTTACGAGGCAGCCCAGCCGCCTGCCATGCCTTTTAATTGAATCCAGTTGTAATCAGTGAGATATTTGAAAGAGACAACATGTAAAGACTGTGTGGCACACTCTATTAAAACTGCTCTTCTCCTCACAGCTGCTCACAGCCAGGCTGATCACACCGGATCTCTAGTGAAGCCTGTGGTTATGCTGATGCAGACACACAGGAGCTTATGTGTGTGTTTGTGTGTGTGCAAGGAATCTTGTACTGTATAACAATGTTGGAAAAGCAGAAGTCTCCCGCTCACCTTTGTAAACAGTGCTCCCTCTCTGAAATTTGAAATTGTTTGTGCTTCTTTGTCCTAATAATATTCTACCTGACAGCGTATAGTCATAGACCTAATATGTATGTTGGTTTACTTCATAAAGTATTTTCCCAACATGTATCTACAGTAGGATGACAGTACAGTATACCCCAGAGACATGACCTGACCTACAGTAGTCTGGCGCCGGATTCACAAAACCTTAAGAAGAAATTTCTTCTTAACTGTCAACTATAGACTTAGGAAAAAAGTTAAGCAAAGTTGCTATTCCTCAACACAGTTATTAGAAATGTTCTTAGTTTTTTTCCATGTTTCTTCCTAAGAAAAAAGGAAAGAAGAAATGGGATTCTTGAAAAGAATGTTTTAGGATTTCTTCTTGGAAATGTACTTACCTTTAGGACAGCTAAACCCTTGTCTTGAGATGAATTGATACTTTTGTAACCATTAACGCTTTCTTGCGCTACAGACACAGTTGGCTACCGGATATTTAAATACATCAAGAAAACAAATTAAACACGCATTATCTAGCTAGCTAGTAATTAACAATATATTACAACGTGTTAGAGGTGTTAAAAAACTAGCGCTATCTTGTCAATTTGCAAAGAAGAACTTGGCTAACTTAGCTAACGTTAACGTAGGTAGCGATGTTGGCTATAATGTCATTACCTGTTAGCTAGCTAACGTAGCTACCTAACTTACCAGTTGCCCAGTTCCTCTACCACCGTCTCTCCTATGATGGACGATCTCCTCCAGCTGATCCACATGATTGGTCTCTCAGCTCCCTTCTTCTTAGCAACCGACTTGATGTCAGACCACTTCTTTTTTATGGCGTCACTCTCCCTAGCCATACCCCTGACGGCAGAGACCGACTCGGTCACTCTCCCACATCCTCTCTTTTCGGTCTCTGCAGTGATACCGCCGTTATCAAGACAGCAACCGTTTCCTGGCTATTTCAAATCAATCAAATCACATTTTATTAGTCACATGCGCCGAATACAACAGTGAAATGCTTACTTACGAGCCCCTAACCAACAGGTAAGAGATAAAAAAAGAGATTAAAAAAAAGAGATAAAAGTAATTTAGGCAGGTTACCTTAGTGTTCTTGGGCACAGACACAATGGTGGTCTGCTTCAAACATGTTGGTATTACAGACTCGGATAGGGAGAGGTTGAAAATGTCAGTGAAGACTCGTGCTAGTTGGTCAGCACATGCTCGCACATCCTGGTAATCTGTCTGGCCCTGCGGCCTTGTGAATGTTGACCTGTCTAAAGGTCTTACTCACATCGGCTAGCATTAGCATGTGCTTCATCTGACCACTTTTTTATTGATCTTGTCACTGGTGCTTCCTGCTTTAAATTTTGCTTCTAAGCAGGAATCAGGAGGATGGAATTATGGTCAGATTTGCCAAATGGAGGGCGAGGGAGAGCTTTGTATGCATCTCTCTGTGTGGAGTATAGGTGGTCCAGAGTTCTTTTCCCTCTGGTTGCACATTTAACATGCTGATAGAAATTTGGTAAAACTGATTTAAGTTTCCCTGCATTAAAGTCCCCGGCTACTAGGAGCACCGCCTCTGGGTGAGCGTTTTCTTGTTTGCTTATGGCGGAATACAGCTCATTCAATGCTATCTTAGTGCCAGCCTCTGACTGTGGTGGTATGTAAACAGCTACAAAGAATATAGATGAAAACTCTCTCGGTATGTAATGTGGTCTGCAGCTTATCATGAGAAACTCAACCTCAGGTGAGCATTAGCTCGAGACTTACTTAGATATCGGGCACCAGCTGTTTACAAAAATACATAGACCGCCACAACTTGTCTTACCAGACGCTGCTGCACTATCCTGCCGGGTCATCGTATAACCAGCCAGCTGTATGTTGATATTGTACACATTATAATAGCATAGTTTCAACACGCACAATTGGACCAGCGTTGTCCGGGTTTGGCCGGGGTAGGCCGTCTTTGTAAATAAGAATTTGTACACACACACACACCACACTGACCAAAAACGTATTTTGTTGGTATTTACGTAAAGTTGAAGGAGGAAGATTACATATACTTAGGTTGAAGTCATTAAAACTCATTTTTCAACCACTCCACAAATTTCTTGTCAACAAACTATAGTTTTGGCAAGTCGGTTAGGACATCTACTTTGTGCATGACACAAGTAATTTTTCCAACAATTGTTAACAAACAGATTATTTCACTTATAATTCACTGTATCACAATTCCAGTGGGTCAGAAGTTTACATACATTATGTTGACTGTGCCTTTAAACAGCTTGGAAAAATCAAGAAAATGATGTCATGGCTTTAGAAGCTTCTGATAGGCTAATTGACAAAATTTGAGTCAGTTGGAGGTGTACCTGTGGATACATTTCAAGGCCTACCTTCAAACTCAGTGCCTCTTTGCTTTACATCATGGGAAAATCAAAAGAAATCAGCCAAGACCTCAGAAAAAAATTGTAGACCTCCACAACCTCCACTGGTTCATCCTTGGGAGCAATTTCCAAACGCCTGAAGGTACCACGTTCATCTGTACGAACAATAGTATGCAAGTATAAACACCATGGGACCACGCAGCCGTCATAGCGCTCAGGAAGGAGACGTGTTCTGTCTCCAAGAGATGAACGTTCTTTGGTGCGAAAAGTGGAAATCAATCCCAGAACAACAGCAAAGGACCTTGTGAAGATGCTGGAGGAAACAGGTACAAAAGTATCTATATCCACAGTAAAGAAAGTCCTATATCGACATAACCTGAAAGGCCGCTCAGCAAGGAAGAAGCCACTGCTCCAAAACCGCCATAAAAAACCCAGACTACGGTTGGCAACTGCACATGGGGACAAGGATCTCAAGACATCAGTCAGGAAGTTAAAGCTTGGTCGCAAATGGGTCTTCCAAATGGACAGTATCCCCAAGCATACTTCCAAAGTTGTGGCAACATGGCTTAAGGACAACAAAATCAAGGTATTGGAATAGCCATCACAAAGCCCTGACCTCAATCCTATAGAACATTTGTGGGCAGAACTGAAAAACCGTGTGCGAGCAAGGAGGCCTACAAACCTGACTCAGTTACACCAGCTCTGTCAGGAGGAATGGGCCAAAATTCACCCAACTTATTATGGGAAGCTTGTGGAAGGCTACCCGAAACGTTTGAAGTTAAACAATTTAAAGGCAATGCTACCATTCATTGAGTGTAACTTCTGATCCACTGGGAATGTGATGAAAGAAATAAAAGCTATTATTCTGACATTTCACATGTTTAAAATAAAGTGGTGATCCTAACTGACCTAAGAAAGGGAATCTTTACTAGGATTAAATGTCAGGAATTGTTAAAAACTGAGTTTAAATGTATTTGGCTAAGGTGTATGTAAACTTCCGACTTCAACTGTATGTCCCTGTTACCAGTAAAACATAATCACAACCTATTTCTTCCACTTACTTGAGGTGCTGTTTCGTTGTTCATTTGTTCAGTCGTTTCATTCTCAACCAGGATTTCATCATACATGTCAAGCAGTGAAGTTTCAGCTCTGTCTGTCCGTGGCCTCTCTTCCTCGGTGCGCACTGTCACTGTGTCCGTTTCCATCTTGTCCAGCTGTGTATGTAACATTTCACGTAAACCCTGTTTCTTGTCTGCATCGAAGTAGTGGTCCTTGTACCTAGCATCGAGCATGTTGGCGACACAGTAAAGACAGAATTTGTTGAGTGGGCTTTTCAATGCCATGACAGAGGGTATCACGTCTGCTGCAGGCGCAGTTAATGAGCTTTTTTCTCGAGTCAGTTGTTCGAATGGAGCTAGCTAGTGTGTTCATGTTCTCATGTTTCCAAAAATTTCTCAAATGCCATTGAAATGGCAGCAGCGGTATGACAACCAGCACATTCATGAGCATGCAATACTACTTTCCTCAGTACGAAATCCTTGACGATCCACTGTGCTGTCATACTCAGCATGCTCATGGGTCTGATATCGCTAGTCCAAATGTCAGTCGTGAAGCTAATAGCAGTGACGCTATTACTGTGTCTCTCCGGTAGGGCAACATTTGAAAATAGTGCATTTGGTAGTGTGTACCGGTGCTCGACCAGTCGGCGAAAGCCAACATCACCCACGACAGAGAACGGTTGATTGTCAAGGGCAATGAATTCCATTATCTTGGCGTTAATGGATTTGCCTTTTGAATTTTCTTACTCTTTCAAATGACTGCTCGAATTGTTGACTGCTCGATCCACACAGCAGACATTGTGGGTTAGGTTAGAAATGCTGTGTTGCATGTGTAGCGTAAAATTTTACGTGGCGTCATTACGTCATGTACCTGCCTTATATAGGTATGCACGTCAGCTTTGACATCCGTTTTGCACATCAGCGTTTAAACTAGACATCGGGCCGATGCCGATGTTGGCATTTTTAGCTAATATCGTCCGATTCCGATATGTTTACAGATATATCGTGCATCCCTAATTTTAACCAGTTCTTACCACTGGGCTGCATAATAAAAAGTTATTATGGAGGGAACATGGATGGATGAAGCACAAAAACAAATTTCCTGCCTCAGTGTTTTTGTTTGATCGGTTTCAGCTCAGTGGCAGTGTACTTTTTTCAGATAGAGATTACAAAAAGTAATCATTCCCCATGAGGCATTTCTAGTTTTAATAGAGCTCTATTACGTGTTTAATCTTCTCCAGCATGGCTAAGCAGAGGGTGAACTGTCCCGTTTAAAACAGCCCCACAACTCCTGGAGAAAGTAGAAGTTTCTTCAAACTTCAAACACTAAACCAGCCTGTGTTTAGTGTTTGTCTGCAGGAGATGTGAGACGTCCACTCCTGACATGCACTACTGCCTGCCAGTCCTGCAGTGTCTCTCTCCCTCTCTGCTCCTGTCCTCTCCAGATCATAGAGTCCATTAACATCCCAGGCAGTTGGGGAAAACAAAGCTAACATGTGCCAACTGAAGTGTAATATGAAGAGAGGAGACACTCCTTTTAAATGACAACCACATTTCATTGGGGGGTAGAAAAACTGAGACAGACAGTCGAAGAGGCAACTTGCTAGCTGCTGGGACATTTTCCAGCTACAAAGGTGTAACAGACTAACAAATTAAGGAATACGTGATGCCAATGTGACTACAGATGTTTTGCCTTTAGTGTCGATCCTTGGCATAATCCCAAACTGAAGAAACCAAGGAAAATGCACTAGATGAAAGTCCAGGTTTTCCAAGAACACTAGCTGGCTTATTAAATCGACTTTGATCCTCCTGTCTTTGATATTCGTAGTCTCATAAAGAATTCACTTTCAGCGGTAAATAAAGGTAGTTCAGTGAGCTGAGATGACATACACCCCTCATTCCTTCACAGTCTGTTTAAATTATCCAAAACAATCAGAGAAAATATGGGGAGAATAAAAAACACATTCAAATAGTACTGGGTTGTTGTCCTGTTTTGCAGAACATTTTGGGGCACTGCGCTACACAGTTTCACCATTTCATTATGAAATACTATAGCTCTTCAAACTTCTAGCTAGAGCACAATGGAAGTGTCTCTTAATGAGTCAC
>NC_074699.1:23811968-23823320 GCF_029448725.1 Salvelinus fontinalis
CTTCTTCTTCTTCTTCCTTCTTCTTCCTTTTTCTTCTTCCTTCTTCTTCTTATTCTTCCTCCTTCTTCTTATTCTTCCTCTTCTTCTTCTTCTACTTCTTCTTCTTCCTTCTTCTTTCTTCTTCTTCTTCCTTCTTCTTCTTCCTTCTTTCTTCTTCTTCTTCTTCTTCTTCTTCCTTCTTCTTCTTCTTCTTCTTCTTCTTCTTCTTCTTCTTCTTCTTCTTCCTCTTCTACTTCTTATTCTTCTTCCTTCTTCTTTCTTCTTCTTCTTCCTTCTTCTTCTTCTTCTTCTTCTTCTTCCTTCTTCTTCTTCAATCAATCAATCAAGTTTATTTTATATAGCCCTTCGTACATCAGCTAATATCTCAAAGTGCTGTACAGAAACCCAGCCTAAAACCCCAAACAGCAAGCAATGCAGGTGTAGGAGCGCGGTGGCTAGGTAAAACTCCCTAGAAAGGCCAAAACCTAGGAAGAAACCTAGAGAGGAACCAGGCTATGAGGGGTGGCCAGTCCTCTTCTGGCTGTGCCGGGTGGAGATTATAACAGAACATGGCCAAGATGTTCAAAATGTTCATAAATGACAAGCATGGTCAAATAATAATCAGGAATAAATGTCAGTTAGCTTTTCATAGCCGATCATTAAGAGTTGAAAACAGCAGGTCTGGGACAGGTAGGGGTTCCATAACCGCAGGCAGAACAGTTGAAACTGGAACAGCAGCAAGGCCAGGTGGACTGGGGACAGCAAGGAGTCATCATGCCCGGTAGTCCTGACGTATGGTCCTAGGACTCAGGTCCTCCGAGAGAGAGAAAGAAAGAGAGAAGGAGAGAATTAGAGAGAGCATACTTAAATTCACACAGGACACTGGATAAGACAGGAGAAGTACTCCAGATATAACCAACTGACCCTAGCCCCTCGACACAAACTACTGCAGCATAAATACTGGAGGCTGAGACAGGAGGGGTCAGGAGACACTGTGGCCCCATCCGAAGATACCCCCGGACAGGGCCAAACAGGAAGGATATAACCCTTTGCCAAAGCACAGCCCCCGCACCACTAGAGGGATACCTTCAACCACCAACTTACAATCCTGAGACAAGGCCGAGTATAGACCACAAAGATCTCCACCACAGCTGTTTGCTTAGAAATTCTAGGGACAATTAGGAGGCCTGCGTCTTGTGACCGTAGGGTACGTGTAGGTATGTACGGCAGGACCAACTCGAAAAGATAGGTAGGAGCAAGCCCATGTAACGCTTTATAGGTTAACAGTAAAACCTTGAAATATTGAAATTCTTCTTCTTCTTCCTCTTCTTCTTCTTTCTTCTTTCTTCTTCTTCTTCCTTCTTCTTCTTCTTCTTCTTCTTCCTTCTTCTTCTTCTTCTTCTTCTTCTTCTTCTTCTTCCTTCTTCTTCTTCTTCCTTCTTCTTCTTCCTTCTTCTTCCTCTTCTTCTTCTTCTTCTTCTTCTTCTTCTTCCTTCTTCTTCTTCTTCTTTCTTCTTCTTTATTCCAAGGGAGAGTAGCTCATGAACAATTCAGCCATGCCTTCCTGATGGTGTTTCACATGGCTCTGTGGGATATCTTTTAGACATCAATGAGGCCAATTGACTGTTTAAGTGTGAAAGCAATGAGTGTCGCCAGCTCTGCTCAGCCCTGCTCTGTCCAGTATATCTCTATCTCTCTGCTGTTCTGTGCTGCTGCCCTGCTCTGTTCAGTATATCTCTATCTCTCTGCTGTACTGTACTGCTGCCCTGCTCTGTTCAGTATATCTCTATCTCCCTGCTGCTCTGTGCTGCTGCCCTGCTCTGTTCAGTATATCTCTATCTCCCTGCTGTATTGTACTGCTGCCCTGCTCTGTCCAGTATATCTCTATCTCTCTGCTGTACTGTACTGCTGCCCTGCTCTGTTCAGTATATCTCTATTTCTCTGCTGTACTGTACTGCTGCTCTGCTCTGTTCAGTATATCTCTATCTCTCTGCTGTACTGTACTGCTGCCCTGCTCTGTTCAGTATATCTCTATCTCTCTGCTGTACTGTACTGCTGCACTGCTCTGTTCAGTATAGCTCTATCTCTCTGCTGTACTGTACTGCTGCCCTGCTCTGTTCAGTATATCTCTATCTCTCTGCTGTACTGCTGCCCTGCTCTGTTCAGTATATCTCTATTTCTCTGCTGTACTGTACTGCTGCCCTGCTCTGTCCAGTATATCTCTATCTCTCTGCTGTACTGTACTGCTGCCCTGCTCTGTTCAGTATATCTCTATTTCTCTGCTGTACTGTACTGCTGCTCTGCTCTGTTCAGTATATCTCTATTTCTCTGCTGTACTGTACTGCTGCCCTGCTCTGTCCAGTATATCTCTATCTCTCTGCTGTACTGTACTGTACTGCTGCCCTGCTCTGTTCAGTATATCTCTATCTCTCTGCTGTACTGTACTGCTGCCCTGCTCTGTTCAGTATATCTCTATCTCTCTGCTGTACTGCTGACCTGCTCTGTTCAGTATATCTCTATCTATCTGCTGTACTGTACTGCTGCCGTGCTCTGTCCAGTATATCTCTATCGCTCTGCTGTACTGTACTGCTGCCCTGCTCTGTTCAGTATATCTCTATCTCTCTGCTGTACTGCTGACCTGCTCTGTTCAGAATATCTCTATCTCTCTGCTGTACTGTACTGCTGCCCTGCTCTGTTCAGTACATCTCTATCTCTCTGTTGTACTGCTGCCCTGCTCTGTTCAGTGTATCTCTATCTCTCTGCTGTACTGCTGCCCTGCTCTGTCCAGTATATCTCTATCTCTCTGCTGTACTGTACTGCTGCCCTGCTCTGTTCAGTATATCTCTATCTCTCTGCTGTACTGTACTGCTGTCCTGCTCTGTCCAGTATATCTCTATCTCTCTGCTGTACTGCTGCCCTGCTCTGTTCAGTATATCTCTATCTCTCTGCTGTACTGTACTGCTGCCCTGCTCTGTTCAGTATATCTCTATCTCTCTGCTGTACTGCTGCCCTGCTCTGTTCAGTATATCTCTATCTCTCTGCTGTACTGTACTGCTGCACTGCTCTGTTCAGTGTATCTCTATCTCTCTGCTGTACTGTACTGCTGCTCTGCTCTGTTCAGTATATCTCTGTCTCTCTGCTGTACTGCTGCCCTGCTCTGTTCAGTATATCGCTATCTCTCTGCTGTACTGCTGCCCTGCTCTGTTCAGTATATCTCTATCTCTCAGCTGTACTGCTGCACTGCTCTGTTCAATATATTTCTATCTCTCTGTTGTACTGCTGCCCTGCTCTGTTCAGTATATCTTTATCTCTCTGCTGTACTGCTGCCCTGCTCTGTTCAGTATAGCTCTATCTCTCTGCTGTACTGCTGCCCTGCTCTGTTCAGTATATCTCTTTCTCTCTGCTGTACTGCTGCCCTGCTCTGTTCAGTATATCTTTGTCTCTATCTCTCTGTTGTACTGCTGCCCTGCTCTGTTCAGTATATCTTTATCTCTCTGCTGTACTGCTGCCCTGCTCTGTTCAGTATAGCTCTATCTCTCTGCTGTACTGCTGCCCTGCTCTGTTCAGTATATCTCTATCTCTCTGCTGTACTGCTGCCCTGCTCTGTTCAGTATATCTTTGTCTCTATCTCTCTGTTGTACTGCTGCCCTGTTCTGTTCAGTATATCTCTATCTCTCTGCTCTACTGTACTGCTGCTCTGCTCTGTTCAGTATAGCTTTGTCTCTATCTCTCTGTTGTACTGCTGCTCTGCTCTGTCCAGTATATCTCTATCTCTCTGCTGTACTGTGCTGCTGTCCGGCTCTGTTCAGTATATCTCTATTTCTCTGCTATACTGTACTGCTGCCCTGCTCTGTTCAGTGTATCTCTATCTCTCTGTTGTACTGTACTGCTGCTCTGCTCTGTTCAGTATATCTCTATCTCTCTGCTGTACTGTACTGCTGCCCTGCTCTGTTCAGTATATCTCTATCTCTCTGCTGTACTGCTGCCCTGCTCTGTTCAGTATATCTCTATCTCTCTGCTGTACTGCTGCCCTGCTCTGTTCAGTATAGCTCTATCTCTCTGCTGTACTGCTGCCCTGCTCTGTTCAGTATTATTTTGTCTCTATCTCTCTGCTGTACTGTACTGCTGCCCTGCTCTGTTCAGTATATTTATATCTCTCTGTTGTACTGTACTGCTGCTCTGCTCTGTTCAGTATATCTCTATCTCTCTGCTGTACTGTACTGCTGCTCTGCTCTGTTCAGTATATCTCTATCTCTCTGCTGTACTGTACTGCTGCCCTGCTCTGTTCAGTATATCTCTATTTCTCTGCTGTACTGTACTGCTGCTCTGCTCTGTTCAGTATATCTCTATCTCTCTGCTGTACTGTACTGCTGCCCTGCTCTGTCCAGTATATCTCTATCTCTCTGCTGTACTGTACTGCTGCCCTGCTCTGTTCAGTATATCTCTATCTCTCTGCTGTACTGTACTGCTGCCCTGCTCTGTCCAGTATATCTCTATCTCTCTGCTGTACTGTACTGCTGCCCTGCTCTGTCCAGTATATCTCTATCTCTCTGCTGTACTGTACTGCTGCCCTGCTCTGTTCAGTATATCTCTATTTCTCTGCTGTACTGTACTGCTGCCCTGCTCTGTCCAGTATATCTCTATCTCTCTGCTGTACTGTACTGCTGCCCTGCTCTGTTCAGTATAGCTCTATCTCTCTGCTGTACTGCTGCACTGCTCTGTTCAGTATAGCTCTATCTCTCTGCTGTACTGTACTGCTGTCCTGCTCTGTTCAGTATATCTCTATCTCTCTGCTGTACTGCTGTGCTGCTGCCCTGCTCTGTTCAGTATAGCTCTATCTCTCTGCTGTACTGTGCTGCTGTCCTGCTCTGTTCAATATAGCTTTGTCTCTATCGCTCTGCTGTACTGTACTGCTGTCCTGCTCTGTTCAGTATAGCTCTATCTCTCTGCTGTACTGTGCTGCTGTCCTGCTCTGTTCAGTATAGCTTTGTCTCTATCGCTCTGCTGTACTGTACTGCTGTCCTGCTCTGTTCAGTGTAGCTCTATCTCTCTGTGTGCTATACGGCATGCTGAATTACTCTGTTTACAGTAGCTCTATTTCTGTCTCTATCTGTACTGTACTGCAGGACAGATGAAAGATTTACACCCCTCGACACAAGAGGGCACTCCAGCCTCGCTGACCTCCTGGGGATAACGCCCCCCACCCCTCCCTCTCTTGCCCGGCTGGGACTGACGTGGCTGGGTCTGGGGCAGCCGTACACAGCTGGCAGCATTAGAAGCCTAACCCCTGATGGTAATGTGGCTCCGCGGCGCAGGGTGGGCACACTGAGCTGGGCAGGCTGGACAGAAGGGGGCTTTTCCAGGGTAGGATTAGTGGACAGCCTGGCCAGGGCAGACCACTGGAGGATCCCACTGTTCCAAGCATGGGCTGGCCAACCGTGTACTCCCTCACAGATGCCAATCACTGCCATGATTGTTGTGCACAAGCCCATACATAGCCGTGTAGTCTGAATGTGGCACAAGCAAATGGAGACTTTTGACCTGGTGGATAAAAACACCATTCATGTGACTGTGTGGTTGGGCAGTATTCTCTGCTGTATTCTCTGCTATGGAAAATAGTTGTCTTTGATGACAATCCTTTGTCACTACATTCTCTTTGGGAAAAATCATACCGCTAGCTGACATCCTTCCCTCTTGTAATATTTCTTCAGTCTGGGGTTGTCATGGAGAAGCCTTGGCCTCTACCAGTGCACCACAATTTCCCAGTCCAAGTGAACCAGTGCCCTTTGGCCCAGAACTACATTATCCAGCCTCTATCACCATCTCCTCCATTTCTCTCTCTGCCAGCCATCCCTCTTTATTCCTCTCCTCCTCTCTTTTGGTTTTCTGCCCGGTCTTCCTCCTCCAGAGGGACGTCACCAGCTGCTGAAGCAACATGGCCGACTCTGACCTGAGGCCAGCAGCCTTTCTGCCTGCCGGTCGGGTTCCCACACTACCTCCAAACCTCTGTTTATGAAGACGAACGATCAGGGGCTTATATTTATAACCGCACCACCATGACCACTGTTCAGTCCTGCAGCATCGGGGTAATCACCACTGTTGCTTTGAGGCTGAGTGGAGTGGAGCAGATCTGATCCAGATGGGTCTCAGCCAACTTGGCCCCTCAGAGCTGCTGGGCTGAAATCATAGAGGAAGCTGCCACAGAGTGCCAATGCTCGGCTCGTTGGACGGACTGACTGGCAAACCAGTTATTCTGACAGGGGAGAGAGTGAAAAGGGAGAGAGAGAAAGTGATGTTAATGTTTCAGCTTAATTATATAAAAGGTCAGATTGCTTTGTTCAATCATTTCTTTTGTACAGTGATTTGTTACTTCTGGGCTTTCCATTTCAGGACAAATACTGGGGTTTTGTAGAGCTAGATATTGTGGAAGGGTATTGGGAAGAATCCATAATTGATGATACCAGAAACTGGTTCAGTTCAGGGATTGCCGAAATTGGGCATTCTTATAAGGGATAATACGGCTTAGCTTGTGCCTTAATTTACAGACTTAAAGGCAAGCATCTGTATTCCTCTAAATACTTAACCCACTTAAATGTAACTTAAATTATTTGTTTACCTGATATGTCTCCAAAGTCTCTTCATTTGAACTGACGGAACTGTTCTCATCAAATCAAATTGTATTTGTCACGTGAGCCGAATACAACAGGTGTAGTAGACCTGACAGTTAAATGCTTACTTACAAGCCCTTAACCGACAATGCAATTTTAAGAAAATCCCAAAAAAAGTAAGAGATAAGAATAACAAATAATGAACTTCTTACGGCTGAGATCCCGTTAACAGGATCGATATGACAACAGCCAGTGAAAGTGCAGGGCGCCAAATTCAAAACAACAGAAATCTCATAATTAAAATTCCTCAAACATACAAGTATTTTACACCATTTTAAAGATAAACTTGTTGTTAATCCCACTACAGTGTCCGATTTCAAAAAGGCTTTACGACGAAAGCACACCATCTGATTATGTTAGGTCAGTACCTAGTCACAGAAAAACACAGCCATTTCTCCAGCCAAAGAGAGGAGTCACAAAAGCAGAAATATAGATAAAATGAATCACTAACCTTTGATGATCTTCATCAGATGACACTCATAGGACTTCATCTGTCCCCGCGGCTTTGTGAATGTTGACCTGTTTAAAGATCTTACTCACAGTCGTCCAGAACAGCTGATGCTCTCATATATGTTTCAGTGTTACTTGCCTCGAAGCGAGCATAAAAGTTATTTAGCTCGTCTGGTAGGCTTGTGTCACTGGGCAGCTCTTGGCTGTGCTTCCCTTTATAGTCTGTAACAGTTTGCAAGCCCTGCAACATCTGACGAGCGTCGGAGCCGGTGTAGGATCATTCGATCTTAACTTCTTGCCGCACGGATCCCTTTTACGGGATCATTTTCGTAAACAACCGCTGAATTGCAGCGCGCCAAATTCAAAAATAATACTAAAAATATTTATAATCATGGAATCACAAGTGAAATATACCAAAACACAGCTTAGCTTGTTGTTAATCCACCTATCGTGTCAGATTTTGAAAATATGCTTTACAGCGAAAGCAATCCAAGCGTTTGTGAGTGTATCAATCACTGCTAGAACAGCTAGCCTTAAATTAGCTTGGTCACGAAAGTCAGAAAAGCAATAAAATTAATCGCTTACCTTTGATAATCTTCGAATGTTTGCACTCACGAGACTCCCAGTTACACAGTAAATGTTCTTTTTGTTCGATAAAGATTAGTTTTATAACCAAAAAACGCCATTTGGTTTGCGCGTTATGTTCAGAAAACCACAGGCTCGTTCCGGTCCTGAAAGGTAGACGAAAATTCCAAAAAGTATCAAATTCAAAAATAATACTACAAATATTTATAATCATGAAATCACAAGTGAAATATACCAAAACACAGCTTAGCTTGTTGTTAATCCACCTATCGTGTCAGATTTTGAAAATATGCTTTACAGCGAAAGCAATCCAAGCGTTTGTGAGTTTATCAATCACTAGACAAAGAACAAAAGAACAGCTAGAACAGCTAGCCTTAATCCTGTATTGACGCTTTGCCTGTTTGATGGTTCGTCGGAGGGCATAGCGGGATTTCTTATAAGCTAAGCGGGTTAGAGTCCCGGTCCTTGAAAGCGGCAGCTCTACCCTTTAGGTCAGTGCGAATGTTGCCTGTAATCCATGGCTTCTGGTTGGGGTATGTACGTACAGTCACTGTGGGGACGACGTCCTCAACGCACTTATTGATAAAGCCAGTAACTGATGTGGTGTACTCCTCAATGCCATCGGAAGAATCCCGGAACGTATTCCAGTCTGTGCTAGTAAAACAGTCCTTTAGTTTGCATCTGCTTCATCTGACCACTTTTGTATAGTCACTGGTGCTGGTGCTTCCTGCTCTTATATCAGTCAAGCTCTGTTCTCAAGCTCTTATCCTTTATTTGTCTGATGTTTTCTCTTTCTACCCCATCTTTCGTGCTCTTTCTTTTCTTTTCCCATCCTGACCCTCTGGGTCTGGGTCTGGCTCGGGGGAGATGCGTGGACTGTGGACTATTCCCACCACACCACGACAACCTGACAACGCTGTTCTCCACAATCCCACTGGTGTTCCAGACACGTTAGATGTAGCAGAAGATCAGCAACACCTCCCTAAAACCCTGTCTATTGTTTGTGGATGTTGGAACCAACCAAACAGTGCAGGCTACAGCAAAGTACACTTCACGGTGCCAGTTTAAACTTAGCCCACACTGACATGTCGATTTGGGTTTTTTAAGTTGCCTTTCTATGGTTTTCTTCAGAGGGTGGTGTTTCTTGAAAATATGTATGGGGTATAATTTATGTGGGCTTAGCTGGTACTACAGAGCCACAATTAGGTGAAAGGCAAAGGGAGCATCCAGACCGCGCATGTCACCCAAGCAGCTGTTGATGGATAGTGCTAGCTTCTAGCTAGTTAGCAGGCTCAGAGTTGGAGCCCTGGCCGGTAGTACATGCTGGTTTTGGCTGGCCGTGTTGAACTTCATGGTCATTAGTAACGAGGTTGAGACTGGGAGAGAGATAGAGCGAGAGAGAGAGAGATAGAGAGAGAGAGAGAGAGAGAGAGAGAGAGACAGAGAGAGACAGAGAGAGAGAGAGAGCAGGAGATAGCAGAGAGAGAGAGAGAGACAGAGAGAGAGACAGAGAGAGACAGAGAGAGAGAGCAGGAGATAGCAGAGAGAGAATGGGAGAGAGAGAGGGTTCCCTGCTGTGATTATAAAGTCACCAGTGATCTCACTAGTATTATCAATACTTAACCTAGTCATTCAGAATGGGATGTTGGCTCTATTGCTGGACCGGAGCGTGAAAGTATTTTAAAGAGTTAAAGAGTTCCTGTTTGAAGACGATTCCGTGGAGGATTAGTTTGATGGGCTGAAACAGATAGAGTTAAACCAACAGGCCTCAGTAAAATAAGCCAGACCATATTTCTAACTTTCTGGATGTTGTCTCAAAGGCAAATAGATGTTTGACATGTGTCCATCTGACAGGTGGCACCTCAATGGTCTGGTCTGGATGGCTAACCCTGGATACTGTTAAGGATTATGGTTCTATTTCCATACCTTCTCTATCCATCTCCGTGCGTGGGTGTGCGTGCGTGCGCGTGCGTGTGTGTGTGTGTGTGTCTGTGTGTATGTGTACTGTTCATGTGTCTGTGTGTTATAATAGTCCATGAGAAGAAAAGCACTTGTGTTCAGTATTCAGGGAATGCTATGTGATGTCTGAGAGGCTTTGGCAGGTCATTGGCAAGGCCTACAGGTATAAGTGGTAGTGATGCTGGTGGAATGCCTGTCTTTGAGATTCTCTCTCTCTCTCTCTCTCTCTCTCTCTCTCTCTCTCTCTCTCTCTCTCTCTCTCTCTCTCTCTCTCTCTCTCTCTCTCTCTGTCTGTCTGTCTGTCTGTCTGTCTGTCTGTCTGTCTGTCTGTCTGTCTGTCTGTCTGTCTGTCTGTCTGTCTGTCTGTCTGGGTAGGTAGGTAGGTAGGGTGTTTGTGTTTCAATGGGCTTCTCTGTCTTATCTATGTCTGTCTGGGTCAGTGTTTTAGTATGCCATGTATCATGTAGCCCTGTACTCATTAACCCTGTCTGTGGAGCCAGACTGCAGTTCAGACAGGACCTCTATAGCAGCCTCTCCAGCCTGCAGCCACTGCTCTGGGATCAGTGTGTTGGAGAGAGAATGAGATCAGGTTACGCCAGGGATAATCCCCCCAAAGCCCTTTTGTTCTGGCCTAAAGCGCTGGATATTACCCTATCCATAAGTGATTTTAATTGGTTGTCTCATATGACACATGAGCCCGCCCACTGCTAATTCCACCCTGTAATTGGCTGAGAGCCTTCTGTGTCTGAGAGCGGCGTATTAAGTTCAGATGACAATAATGGTTTAGGTGGCGTGGTGGTCAGCGGTTGGATGGTCAGTGTGTGGAGGATGGTCAGTGTGTGGAGGATGGTCAGTGTGTGGAGGATGGTCAGTGTGTGGAAGATGGTCAGTGTGTGGAGGATGGTCAGTGTGTGGAGGATGGTCAGTGTGTGGAGGTGACCAGTACCCTGACTCACTACACTGTCTCTGTCTGTCTGACTGTCTGGCTTTGGGGCTGTTTTCATCACTGTGAAGAACGGGAGGGAGGTTATTTAATTGTCTGAGACACATTTTGTCTGTCTGTCCAGCTCCCTTATTGAAGGCTTGCCTCCCCAGATGACAGTAGATCCCTGGGTTACCATTGTAATCATGGGGTCTTTGATTACCACGGATGGCTGTAATGCTATCTCCTGCTAGCTCCATTCACCAGGCCTGGCTAGCACCTGGAACCCTGCCTGCCTCCCTGCCTGCCTGGTGGGCTTGTTGGCTGGCCTCACGGATTCTGCTGTCTGGCACCTCCAACACTCACAGAGCTTTACCGTGGTTGATTCAGTGTCTTTCTGTAGATGGCACATTCAAATGTTGGTAGTCTAAGATAACCCAGTCCACTGGCTGGACCAGTGGCACTTTTAATATCTTCTTTTCCAAAGGCCTCAGGGATGTTACAATATAGTATAGAGAACTTCAGACAGTATGTCTGCGCGCCATGGCTGCATAGCATATAGAAAACAACACAATGCTGTAATCAGTCAATCATCTGATACCTCCCCTCTCTTTTCATAGCAGTTCTAAGTTCTCTCTAACATTGACACCTGACCAGACAGACGGTGGCTCACCCCAGGCTCATCCTCCCAGCCTCTCTGAACCCCATCGCAGGCATCTGGTTCAGGGTGTGTGTGTGTGTGGGGTATGAGCATCAGTTTCTCCTCTTATCTCCTTTAGATAGATGGAT
>NC_074699.1:23825920-23860920 GCF_029448725.1 Salvelinus fontinalis
GAAATTGTGTCTCTTGGAGCCGGTGCGTTGTGGGGTGAACGTCACCTCATGCATCACTGCCTGGGTGGGTCACTCCCCGCACCGGAACACCAATGTAGGGCCACTAGGTCAGACGGGTCGGCTGGATCTCGCTCGAACGGTGCGCGGCTGGAGCTTATCGGAATAGGGGGTAAACCGAATCCGAAAGGGGCTCCCCCGATAGAAGCCATTCCACATGGGGCGGGAGGAACAACACCGACTGAACACCAGCTTAGATAGCCGGCCGCCAGGTGCCCTCCCAGGTGGAACACGATTGCAAATCAGTCAGAAGAACTTTAAAGCGATTGACAACAGAGGACAACCATGGAGACCCAAATGTGAACCACGGGCGCCGAAGGGTTGGAATAACACCCTATATTCGGTCGCCGAAGGGCTGGAATAACACCCTATATTCGGGCGCCGAAGGGTTGGAATACACCCTAAATCGGTCGCCGGCGGTATAAGGTCCAATGGACCATGGTTCCGAGGGGCTCACATCCCTCAAACGTGTCCGTTTCACGTTTTATAATCGGACTGAGCAGTTTGCCACCACCGCCGATTGTCTAGGACATGGAAGTCTTGTTGTCAAAAGCCAGGTTTCTAAAATCGCGCCGGTACCTGTCTGGTCCACCCACCAGGGAGTGTGTCATCGCCGGACAGGCTGAATTATCGAAAAAAGGCGTGTCAATCGATAGGTGTCAATGTGCTCCGATTTTTTTGACAAAAGTTTGTGGACACGAAAACCGTTAAACCGTTAATAACTCAAAAAATACAACTCCAATCTGGTTGAGGTTTTTTTTGCACGAAAGGGTACAAATAGACGAACAGTTTCATCTAATTATAACCGTTTTTCTATAAAACATTTTAATAGAAAATCGTGTTTTAATGTTGTGGGGAAAAAAATCGATTGCCAGTACAAGAAATTCCTATGGTTCCGGTTTTTTTTTTACAGTGGATAACTGTTGACCATCACGAGAGAAGGTATGAGCCAAAATTTGGGGCATCTAGCCCATCGGGAAATATTTTTTATCATTATTTCAATATTTCGGGAATTGGTCGAAAAAGTGACAGAGTGCCACTGCCGTGCACCTGGTATTATTTTTGGGTTACCAGGTGCATATTTTTATAATGGTTTTAAATGATTTTAGATAGGCTACATACCTCAATACCCGATATGGGAGCATCATACTACGGCCACAAGTCAGTAGGCACCGGCCTAATGGATTTATGGAGCTTTTCAAAAAAAGTCCGAAAATATTCTATGTTGAACTAGGCTGGAAAAACGACAGAGTGCCCACTTTTGGGTTACCAGGTGCACGCATTGAAATTGCATGAAAACCACTTTTAATAGCTTCCCCACGCCCATGCCCGATATGGGGGCATCACAGTAGGGGTCCAGGTCAGTAGGCACCGGCCTAATGGATTTATGGAGCTTTTCAAAAAAATGTCTGGACTTACCCTCCACCCGTGCACCTGGTATTATTTTTGGGTTACCAGGTGCCCGCATTGAAATCGAATGGAAAACGACTTTTAAGGGCCTGCCCACGCCCATGCCCGATATGGCGGCATCATAGTAGGGGCCCTAGTCAGTAGGCACCGGCCTAATGGATTTATGGAGCTTTTCAAAAAAAGTCCGAAAATATTCTATGTTGAACTAGGCTGGAAAAACGACAGAGTGCCCACTTTTGGGTTACCAGGTGCACGCATTGAAATTGCATGAAAACCACTTTTAATAGCTTCCCCACGCCCATGCCCGATATGGGGGCATCACAGTAGGGGTCCAGATCAGTAGGCACCGGCCTAATGGATTTATGGAGCTTTTCAAAAAAATGTCTGGACTTACCCTCCACCCGTGCACCTGGTATTATTTTTGGGTTACCAGGTGCCCGCATTGAAATAGAATGGAAAACGACTTTTAAGGGCCTGCCCACGCCCATGCCCGATATGGCGGCATCATAGTAGGGGCCCTAGTCAGTAGGCACCGGCCTAATGGATTTATGGAGCTTTTCAAAAAAAGTCCGAAAATATTCTATGTTGAACTAGGCTGGAAAAACGACAGAGTGCCCACTTTTGGGTTACCAGGTGCACGCATTGAAATTGCATGAAAACCACTTTTAATAGCTTCCCCACGCCCATGCCCGATATGGGGGCATCACAGTAGGGGTCCAGGTCAGTAGGCACCGGCCTAATGGATTTATGGAGCTTTTCAAAAAAATGTCTGGACTTACCCTCCACCCGTGCACCTGGTATTATTTTTGGGTTACCAGGTGCCCGCATTGAAATCGAATGGAAAACGACTTTTAAGGGCCTGCCCACGCCCATGCCCGATATGGCGGCATCATAGTAGGGGCCCTAGTCAGTAGGCACCGGCCTAATGGATTTATGGAGCTTTTCAAAAAAAGTCCGAAAATATTCTATGTTGAACTAGGCTGGAAAAACGACAGAGTGCCCACTTTTGGGTTACCAGGTGCACGCATTGAAATTGCATGAAAACCACTTTTAATAGCTTCCCCACGCCCATGCCCGATATGGGGGCATCACAGTAGGGGTCCAGATCAGTAGGCACCGGCCTAATGGATTTATGGAGCTTTTCAAAAAAATGTCTGGACTTACCCTCCACCCGTGCACCTGGTATTATTTTTGGGTTACCAGGTGCCCGCATTGAAATAGAATGGAAAACGACTTTTAAGGGCCTGCCCACGCCCATGCCCGATATGGCGGCATCATAGTAGGGGCCCTAGTCAGTAGGCACCGGCCTAATGGATTTATGGAGCTTTTCAAAAAAAGTCCGAAAATATTCTATGTTGAACTAGGCTGGAAAAACGACAGAGTGCCCACTTTTGGGTTACCAGGTGCACGCATTGAAATTGCATGAAAACCACTTTTAATAGCTTCCCCACGCCCATGCCCGATATGGGGGCATCACAGTAGGGGTCCAGGTCAGTAGGCACCGGCCTAATGGATTTATGGAGCTTTTCAAAAAAATGTCTGGACTTACCCTCCACCCGTGCACCTGGTATTATTTTTGGGTTACCAGGTGCCCGCATTGAAATCGAATGGAAAACGACTTTTAAGGGCCTGCCCACGCCCATGCCCGATATGGCGGCATCATAGTAGGGGCCCTAGTCAGTAGGCACCGGCCTAATGGATTTATGGAGCTTTTCAAAAAAAGTCCGAAAATATTCTATGTTGAACTAGGCTGGAAAAACGACAGAGTGCCCACTTTTGGGTTACCAGGTGCACGCATTGAAATTGCATGAAAACCACTTTTAATAGCTTCCCCACGCCCATGCCCGATATGGGGGCATCACAGTAGGGGTCCAGATCAGTAGGCACCGGCCTAATGGATTTATGGAGCTTTTCAAAAAAATGTCTGGACTTACCCTCCACCCGTGCACCTGGTATTATTTTTGGGTTACCAGGTGCCCGCATTGAAATAGAATGGAAAACGACTTTTAAGGGCCTGCCCACGCCCATGCCCGATATGGCGGCATCATAGTAGGGGCCCTAGTCAGTAGGCACCGGCCTAATGGATTTATGGAGCTTTTCAAAAAAAGTCCGAAAATATTCTATGTTGAACTAGGCTGGAAAAACGACAGAGTGCCCACTTTTGGGTTACCAGGTGCACGCATTGAAATTGCATGAAAACCACTTTTAATAGCTTCCCCACGCCCATGCCCGATATGGGGGCATCACAGTAGGGGTCCAGATCAGTAGGCACCGGCCTAATGGATTTATGGAGCTTTTCAAAAAAATGTCTGGACTTACCCTCCACCCGTGCACCTGGTATTATTTTTGGGTTACCAGGTGCCCGCATTGAAATAGAATGGAAAACGACTTTTAAGGGCCTGCCCACGCCCATGCCCGATATGGCGGCATCATAGTAGGGGCCCTAGTCAGTAGGCACCGGCCTAATGGATTTATGGAGCTTTTCAAAAAAAGTCCGAAAATATTCTATGTTGAACTAGGCTGGAAAAACGACAGAGTGCCCACTTTTGGGTTACCAGGTGCACGCATTGAAATTGCATGAAAACCACTTTTAATAGCTTCCCCACGCCCATGCCCGATATGGGGGCATCACAGTAGGGGTCCAGGTCAGTAGGCACCGGCCTAATGGATTTATGGAGCTTTTCAAAAAAATGTCTGGACTTACCCTCCACCCGTGCACCTGGTATTATTTTTGGGTTACCAGGTGCCCGCATTGAAATAGAATGGAAAACGACTTTTAAGGGCCTGCCCACGCCCATGCCCGATATGGCGGCATCATAGTAGGGGCCCTAGTCAGTAGGCACCGGCCTAATGGATTTATGGAGCTTTTCAAAAAAAGTCCGAAAATATTCTATGTTGAACTAGGCTGGAAAAACGACAGAGTGCCCACTTTTGGGTTACCAGGTGCACGCATTGAAATTGCATGAAAACCACTTTTAATAGCTTCCCCACGCCCATGCCCGATATGGGGGCATCACAGTAGGGGTCCAGGTCAGTAGGCACCGGCCTAATGGATTTATGGAGCTTTTCAAAAAAATGTCTGGACTTACCCTCCACCCGTGCACCTGGTATTATTTTTGGGTTACCAGGTGCCCGCATTGAAATCGAATGGAAAACGACTTTTAAGGGCCTGCCCACGCCCATGCCCGATATGGCGGCATCATAGTAGGGGCCCTAGTCAGTAGGCACCGGCCTAATGGATTTATGGAGCTTTTCAAAAAAAGTCCGAAAATATTCTATGTTGAACTAGGCTGGAAAAACGACAGAGTGCCCACTTTTGGGTTACCAGGTGCACGCATTGAAATTGCATGAAAACCACTTTTAATAGCTTCCCCACGCCCATGCCCGATATGGGGGCATCACAGTAGGGGTCCAGATCAGTAGGCACCGGCCTAATGGATTTATGGAGCTTTTCAAAAAAATGTCTGGACTTACCCTCCACCCGTGCACCTGGTATTATTTTTGGGTTACCAGGTGCCCGCATTGAAATAGAATGGAAAACGACTTTTAAGGGCCTGCCCACGCCCATGCCCGATATGGCGGCATCATAGTAGGGGCCCTAGTCAGTAGGCACCGGCCTAATGGATTTATGGAGCTTTTCAAAAAAAGTCCGAAAATATTCTATGTTGAACTAGGCTGGAAAAACGACAGAGTGCCCACTTTTGGGTTACCAGGTGCACGCATTGAAATTGCATGAAAACCACTTTTAATAGCTTCCCCACGCCCATGCCCGATATGGGGGCATCACAGTAGGGGTCCAGATCAGTAGGCACCGGCCTAATGGATTTATGGAGCTTTTCAAAAAAATGTCTGGACTTACCCTCCACCCGTGCACCTGGTATTATTTTTGGGTTACCAGGTGCCCGCATTGAAATAGAATGGAAAACGACTTTTAAGGGCCTGCCCACGCCCATGCCCGATATGGCGGCATCATAGTAGGGGCCCTAGTCAGTAGGCACCGGCCTAATGGATTTATGGAGCTTTTCAAAAAAAGTCCGAAAATATTCTATGTTGAACTAGGCTGGAAAAACGACAGAGTGCCCACTTTTGGGTTACCAGGTGCACGCATTGAAATTGCATGAAAACCACTTTTAATAGCTTCCCCACGCCCATGCCCGATATGGGGGCATCACAGTAGGGGTCCAGATCAGTAGGCACCGGCCTAATGGATTTATGGAGCTTTTCAAAAAAATGTCTGGACTTACCCTCCACCCGTGCACCTGGTATTATTTTTGGGTTACCAGGTGCCCGCATTGAAATAGAATGGAAAACGACTTTTAAGGGCCTGCCCACGCCCATGCCCGATATGGCGGCATCATAGTAGGGGCCCTAGTCAGTAGGCACCGGCCTAATGGATTTATGGAGCTTTTCAAAAAAAGTCCGAAAATATTCTATGTTGAACTAGGCTGGAAAAACGACAGAGTGCCCACTTTTGGGTTACCAGGTGCACGCATTGAAATTGCATGAAAACCACTTTTAATAGCTTCCCCACGCCCATGCCCGATATGGGGGCATCACAGTAGGGGTCCAGGTCAGTAGGCACCGGCCTAATGGATTTATGGAGCTTTTCAAAAAAATGTCTGGACTTACCCTCCACCCGTGCACCTGGTATTATTTTTGGGTTACCAGGTGCCCGCATTGAAATCGAATGGAAAACGACTTTTAAGGGCCTGCCCACGCCCATGCCCGATATGGCGGCATCATAGTAGGGGCCCTAGTCAGTAGGCACCGGCCTAATGGATTTATGGAGCTTTTCAAAAAAAGTCCGAAAATATTCTATGTTGAACTAGGCTGGAAAAACGACAGAGTGCCCACTTTTGGGTTACCAGGTGCACGCATTGAAATTGCATGAAAACCACTTTTAATAGCTTCCCCACGCCCATGCCCGATATGGGGGCATCACAGTAGGGGTCCAGGTCAGTAGGCACCGGCCTAAGGGATTTATGGAGCTTTTCAAAAAAAGTCCGAAAATATTCTATGTTGAACTAGGCTGGAAAAACGACAGAGTGCCCACTTTTGGGTTACCAGGTGCACGCATTGAAATTGCATGAAAACCACTTTTAATAGCTTCCCCACGCCCATGCCCGATATGGGGGCATCACAGTAGGGGTCCAGGTCAGTAGGCACCGGCCTAAGGGATTTATGGAGCTTTTCAAAAAAAGTCCGAAAATATTCTATGTTGAACTAGGCTGGAAAAACGACAGAGTGCCCACTTTTGGGTTACCAGGTGCACGCATTGAAATTGCATGAAAACCACTTTTAATAGCTTCCCCACGCCCATGCCCGATATGGGGGCATCACAGTAGGGGTCCAGGTCAGTAGGCACCGGCCTAAGGGATTTATGGAGCTTTTCAAAAATGTATGTAGTCACCGGCACTTCTGACACCACCTTATGTTAGTTTGGGTTACCAGGTGCCCGTATTGAAATCGAATGGAAAATGCTTATAAACGGTTAATATACATTAAAGCCCGCTATGGGAGCATCATACTACGGGCCCAAGTGCATTGGCACCGGCCTAAGGGATTTATGGAGCTTTTCAAAAAAAGTCCGAAAATATTCTATGTTGAACTAGGCTGGAAAAACGACAGAGTGCCCACTTTTAGGTTACCAGGTGCACGCATTGAAATTGCATGAAAACGACTTTTAATAGCTTGCCCACGCCCACGCCCGATATGGCAGCATCACAGTAGGGGCCCAGGTCAGTAGGCACCGGGCCTAAGGGATTTAGCCCTCTCTCTCTACCCCAGTCCTCTCTTTATACCAGTCATCTCTCTCTACCCCAGTCCTCTCTTTAAACCCCAGTCCTCTCTCTCTACCCCAGTCCTCTCTTTATACCCCAGTCCTCTCTTTAAACCCCAGTCATCTCTCTCTACCCCAGTCCTCTCTCTACCCCGGTGCCTCTCTCTACCCTGGTCCTCTCTCTACCCCAGCCCTCTCTCTCTACCCCGTCCCTCTCTCTACCCCGTCCTCTCTCTATCCCCAGCCCTCTCTCTTTATACCCCAGCCCTCTCGCTCTCTCTGCCCCAGCCCTCTCTCGCTCTCTATGCCCCAGCCCTCTCTCTTTATACCCCAGCCCACTCCTCTCTACCCCAGCCCTCCTATCTCTCTACCCCAGCCCTCTCGCTTTCTACCCCAGCCCTCTCTTTATGCCACAGCCCTCTCTCTTTATGCCCCAGCCTTCTCTCTTTATGCCCCAGCCCTCTCTCTCTCTACCCCAGTCCTCTCTCTCTACCCCAGTCCTCTCTCTCTACCCCAGCCCTCTCTCTCTCTACCCCAGTCTTCACTTTATACCACAGTAATCTCTCTCTACCCCAGCCCTCTCTTTATACTCCAGTCCTCTCTTTATACCACAGTCATTTCTCTCTACCCGTCCTCTCTCTCTACCCCAGCCCTCTATCTCTCTACCCCAGCCCTCTCTCTCTCTACCCCAGCCCTCTCTCTCTACCCCAGTCCTCTCTTTATACCAGTCATCTCTCTCTACCCCAGTCCTCTCTTTAAACCCCAGTCCTCTCTCTCTACCCCAGTCCTCTCTTTATACCCCAGTCCTCTCTTTAAACTCCAGTCATCTCTCTCTACCCCAGTCCTCTATTTATACCCCAGTCCTCTCATTAAACCCCATCCCTCTCTCGCTCTCTACCCCAGCCCTATCTCTCTACCCAGTCCTCGCGCTCTCTAACCCAGCCCTCTCCCTCTCTACCCCAGCCCTCTCTCTACCCCAGTCCTCTCTCACTCTCTACCGCAGTCCTCTCTCGCTCTCTACCCCAGCCCTCTCGCTCTCTCTACCCCAGTCCTCTCTCGCTCTCTACCCCAGCCCTCTCTCTATCCCAGTCCTCTCTCTACCCCAGCCCTCTCTATCTCTCTACCCCAGCCCTCTCTCTACCCCAGCCCTCTCTCTACCCCAGTATTCTCTCTATCTCTCTCTATACCAGTCCTCTCTCTACCCCATCCCTCTCTCTATCTCTCTCTATCCCAGTGTTCTCTCCATCTCTCTCTACCCCAGCCCTCTCTCTACTCCAGTCCTCTCTCTATCTCAGTATTCTCTCTCTCTCTCTCTCTCTCTCTCTCTCTCTCTCTCTCTCTCTCTCTCTCTCTCTCTCTCTCTCTCTCTCTCTCTCTCTCTCTCTCTAACCCAGTCCTCTATCTACCCCAGTCATCTCTCTGTCTCTCTCTATCCCAGTCCTCTCTCTACCCCAGTCCTGTCTCTACCACAGTCCTCTCTCTACCCCGGTCCTCTTTCTACCCTGGTCCTCTCTCTACCCCAGCCCTCTCTCTTTATACCCCAGCCCTCTCTTTATGCCCCAGCCCTCTCTCTTTATACCCCAGCCCTCTCTTTATGCCCCAGCCCTCTCTCTCTCTACCCCAGCTCTCTCTCTTTATACACCAGCCCTCTCTCTCTAACCCAACCCTCTCTTTCTACCCCATCCCTCTCTCTTTCTACCCCAGCCCTCTCTCTTATACCCCAGCCCTCTCTCTCTACCCCAGCCCTCTCTCTCTTTATACCCCAGCCCACTCTCTCTACCCCAGCCCTCTCTCTCTACCCCAGTCCTCTCGCTTTCTACCCCAGCCCTATCTTTATGCCCCAGCCCTCTCTCTTTATGCCCCAGCCCTCTCTCTCTCTACCCCAGCCCTCTCTCTCTACCCCAGCCCTCTCTCTCTGTACCCCAGTCTTCTCTTTATACCACAGTCATCTCTCTCTACCCCAGCCCTCTCTTTATACTCCAGTCCTCTCTTTATACCACAGTCATTTCTCTCTACCCCAGTCCTCTCTCTCTACCCCAGCCCTCTCTCTCTCTACCCCCGCCCTCTCTCTCTCTACCCCAGCCCTCTCTCTCTACCCCAGTCCTCTCTTTATACCAGTCATCTCTCTCTACCCCAGTCCTCTCTTTAAACCCCAGTCCTCTCTCTCTACCCCAGTCCTCTCTTTATACCCCAGTCCTCTCTTTAAACCCCAGTCATCTCTCTCTACCCCGGTCCTCTCTCTACCCCGGTCCTCTCTCTACCCTGGTCCTCTCTCTACCCCAGCCCTCTCTCTCTACCCCGGTCCCTCTCTCTACCCTGGTCCTCTCTCTACCCCAGCCCTCTCTCTTTATACCCCAGCCCTCTCTTTATGCCCCAGCCCTCTCTCTTTATACCCCAGCCCTCTCTTTATGCCCCAGCCCCCTCTCTCTCTACCCCATCCCTCTCTCTTTCTACCCCAGCCCTCTCTCTTATACCCCATCCCTCTCTCTCTACCCCAGCCCTCTCTCTCTTTATAACCCAGCCTAATCTCTCTACCCCAGCCCTCTCTCTCTACCCCAGTCCTCTCGCTTTCTACCCCAGCCCTCTCTCTTTATGCCCCAGCCCTCTCTCTCTCTACCCCAGTCCTCTCTCTCTACCCCAGCCCTCTCTCTCTACCCCAGCCCTCTCTCTCTTTATACCCCAGCCCACTCTCTCTACCCCAGCCCTCTCTCTCTACCCCAGCCCTCTCTCTCTACCCCAGTCCTCTCGCTTTCTACCCCAGCCCTCTCTTTATGCCACAGCCCTCTCTCTTTATGCCCCAGCCTTCTCTCTTTATGCCCCAGCCCTCTCTCTCTCTACCCCAGTCCTCTCTCTCTACCCCAGTCCTCTCTCTCTACCCCAGCCCTCTCTTTATACTCCAGTCCTCTCTTTATACCACAGTCATTTCTCTCTACCCGTCCTCTCTCTCTACCCCAGCCCTCTATCTCTCTACCCCAGCCCTCTCTCTCTCTACCCCAGCCCTCTCTCTCTACCCCAGTCCTCTCTTTATACCAGTCATCTCTTTAAACCCCAGTCCTCTCTTTAAACCCCAGTCCTCTCTCTCTACCCCAGTCCTCTCTTTATACCCCAGTCCTCTCTTTAAACTCCAGTCATCTCTCTCTACCCCAGTCCTCTATTTATACCCCAGTCCTCTCATTAAACCCCATCCCTCTCTCGCTCTCTACCCCAGCCCTATCTCTCTACCCCAGTCCTCGCGCTCTCTAACCCAGCCCTCTCCCTCTCTACCCCAGCCCTCTCTCTACCCCAGTCCTCTCTCACTCTCTACCGCAGGTCCTCTCTCGCTCTTCTACCCCAGCCCTCTCGCTCTCTCTACCCCAGTCCTCTCTCGCTCTCTACCCCAGCCCTCTCTCTATCCCAGTCCTCTCTCTACCCCAGCCCTCTCTATCTCTCTACCCCAGCCCTCTCTCTACCCCAGCCCTCTCTCTACCCCAGTATTCTCTCTATCTCTCTCTATACCAGTCCTCTCTCTACCCCATCCCTCTCTCTATCTCTCTCTATCCCAGTGTTCTCTCCATCTCTCTCTACCCCAGCCCTCTCTCTACTCCAGTCCTCTCTCTATCTCAGTATTCTCTCTCTCTCTCTCTCTCTCTCTCTCTCTCTCTCTCTCTCTCTCTCTCTCTCTCTCTCTCTCTCTCTCTCTCTCTCTCTCTCTCTCTAACCCAGTCCTCTATCTACCCCCAGTCATCTCTCTGTCTCTCTCTATCCCAGTCCTCTCTCTACCCCAGTCCTGTCTCTACCACAGTCCTCTCTCTACCCCGGTCCTCTTTCTACCCTGGTCCTCTCTCTACCCCAGCCCTCTCTCTTTATACCCCAGCCCTCTCTTTATGCCCCAGCCCTCTCTCTTTATACCCCAGCCCTCTCTCTCTCTCTACCCCAGCCCTCTCTCTCTCCACCCCAGTTCTCTCTCGACCCCTGTCCTCTCTTTACCTCAGCACTCTCTCTCTCGACCCCGGCCCTCTCACACCACTCAGCGGCCAGTGTGATTGGACTTCTCACTCTCTGCTGCTCCACATTATTGGCCATTATCCCGCTGTGGTCCATGTGTAGGGTGGTACTGGTGTGGTGATGGAGAGGCGACAGGAAGGACCTCTACTGCAATAACGTATTATTAGCTTTTTCACAGCTCCCCTGGGCTGGATTTACACTGGATATCCACAGACCTCTGAGGGCAGCCCACTGTCACAACAGCACTATCCACCACCCGAGCAACGTCCAGATACACACCCACACCGATGCAAGTGCACGTACAAACCAAATCAGACGGAACATTGTGACTTTTTATTCACAGATTCTCATGCCTCTTTCCAATTAGCCCTAGCAGTGCTGAAGTGCTGGTGTGGAATGGTATTATTGTATAGCCTCTATTGTTCAGAAACCATCAAACACATTTTCTCCTGTCATTACTTTATGTTCGTAAGCTGTTCTTCGGGAGAATAGAATAGACCAAGTATCGCCATGCAGAGCACACTGTTACCTGCTGTGCACGACAAAGCATCACATCACGTCACATGTACATTGGATTGGAAACAGAGTGGCACTTCTAGCATTAGAGCTATTTTCTGTCAATGCGCTTGTCCTTTGTAATGTTAACCATGTCCCATGTGACTGCTGCCGTGTGTCCCTGTCCTGTTTAGAAAACAGTCCCAACTTCCTTAAGGGACAATAACGTTGGCCAGGCTCAATTAAAGAGACATTTTGCTGACATGCAGATTGCCTCTACTCAATCTTTTTATGTAAAACATTGATATGCCAGTCACTTATGGATGGATGAACTTTGGGAGAATCAATAGTATTGATGAATCATAGATCATACAAGCCAACAAGACTGGCATTATTACAATGAATTCATTGCATGGGGAAAGTCAACATTCAACTGTAATCATAATCAGACAAAGTGAGTTATGCACAATCAATAGCACAGATATTATAATAGAGCTTGTCTTTGTGGTGTAGGCACATTCAAACAGACTGCACTGTGTGTGTGTGTGTGTGTGTGTGTGTGTGTGTGTGTGTGTGTGTGTGTGTGTGTGTGTGTGTGTGTGTGTGTGTGTGTGTGTGTGTGTGTGTGTGTGTGTGTGTGTGTGTGTGTGTGTGTGTGCGTGTGTGTGTGTGTGTGTGAGTTTAGTCTTGCATCTTTACATTCATTTATCATATAACACACAGCGCCACAGTGTACACAAACTCAGACGGCTTATGCATTACTATGACTGATAGGTCGATCAACATGAAAAGGGAGTGAATCACTCTTGCAGAAATGTCCCATAGCATACAATAGCTGGGTGACAGTCTACCATAAAATAGTGTGAACTAGCCTTTTAAACTACAGGGTATTTCAGCACTGCAGGAAGAGAGAAAGATACATTTGTCCTCTCATCGTCAGAGACAGTAATCACCCAGGATGTAAGGTAACATTCTAACAGCACAACAGGACCATTCTGAACCCTGATGGAACTTCTCTACACCTCCATGAGTATGAAAGACAGAAAAGCACCCCGCAGAAGCATTACAATATTGGAACCTTTGGCAGTGCCCCATTTTGTAGTGAAACATATTGGAAGGGGATTGTCAGGAGAGGAGCACAATATCGCTGTGAAATCCTAGGAGACAATGGCATTTGATTGTGTCCTTTGGTGAACCCTGGGATATTGGCTGGATTGCAGTTTTTTTTAACCTGAGCAGCAGTGGCTACTCTCTCTGCTTCACTATCTGTTGGCGCTCCTCTGGAATGGCACAAGGCAAAATCAATAACCACAATGATTAGAGAGAGACTTTTCTGGACAGTGTTTTTTCTGTTGGTAATATATATTAATTACCCTGTTGCCAACGATAATTCAAGCGGTATATTACAGCACAAAATACTTCTATGTATAGTTTGAGGAAGACAAAGCAGCTGGAACAACTGAAATATAGGTGACACTGCACTGAAACTCCATCGCTATGAGTTAAATCATTCAAATATTTACACCATAAATCAGCATTCGTGTGGCCTGTACTTCCTATGAACTACACTCAAACAGTGTTATGTTTGAATCTGCTCATGGTAAAGAGATGTATGTCAAAGAAAAAATGATAAATGAAATCATTCAATTCTGACAAAGCCACACATTCCCGAGAGCCCCTCAGAGCCCCTAGGGTGACAGATGAGGCCTGGTTCAGTGCGTGTGAGCACAGCACTCAGACAGTCATTTGTAGGCCTGTTGGGGGTCGAGGGCACAAAGAGACAGAGAGAAACTCCATATTAGGATGAGCACAAACAGTAAACCTCACTCTGCTGACATGAACCAAGAGTATTGGACAGAGAGAAGGAGAAAGCGAAAGAAAGGGAGAGATGGACAGAGGGAAAGTGAGAGACATGAAGAGATGAGAGATGGATAGACACTCCCCCCACTTATTGAACCCCACTGCCTCTGGTCTGCATTAATGGTGTCAGTCAGACCAGTGAATGTCAGCAGCTTTTACCATCTGTCATCTATTAGTCCAGCTGACCTAAGGACAGACATGGATCCACCCCGTCCCAGGCCTGTTCCACTCCCTTCCGTATGTACTGTATGGTGCTTCTCAAGCCCACCAGATCAGCTGGCAGCTCATCACTCTCTTCACCATGTGGTTTCCTCTCTCTCTCTCCCCAGTGGTGTGTCTTAGCAGAGATGGGCACTCAGGCCTACGCCAGCCAGCCATTGAAAGACTGACTGGTAACCCCATCATCACTCCACCTGCATATACAGTATGATGTCAAGCCCTAAAATAGAACACAGGACTAATTGTGGACATGAAAAACATTATGCAACTGTGAAGTATGGGGAAGGTTTTGACATTTTCCCTCTCCAGTTTGAAATGCAATTAGAGCCGAAAGATCAAACATTCTAACAGATCTACTTTCAGACATTTACATTTGTAAGTTTAGCAACCAACGTGATCATTTGAATACCAGCAGTCACTTTACCTCATTACAGATAATAGCCCTATCGCATGAGTTGTTCTCAGAGCTTTGAACTGAAGGAAGTGACACCCTCCTCCTCTCTTCAGCTCTAACTGAGCGAACAGTGAAACAGCTCAAATGTCTCCGCTAACTTGTAGTACACGTATGTGTGTGTATTTTACAGTTCAAATGTCTCCGCTAACTTGTAGTACACGTATGTGTGTGTGTATTTTACAGTTCAAATGTCTCCGCTAACTTGTAGTACACGTGTGTGTGTGTATTTTACAGTTCAAATGTCTCCGCTAACTTGTAGTACACGTATGTGTGTGTATTTTACAGTTCAAATGTCTCCGCTAACTTGTAGTACACGTATGTGTGTGTGTATTTTACAGTTCAAATGTCTCCGCTAACTTGTAGTACACGTGTGTGTGTGTATTTTACAGTTCAAATGTCTCCGCTAACTTGTAGTACACGTATGTGTGTGTATTTTACAGTTCAAATGTCTCCGCTAACTTGTAGTACACGTGTGTGTGTGTGCATTTTACAGTTCAAATGTCTCCGCTAACTTGTAGTACACGTGTGTGTGTGTGTATTTTACAGTTCAAATGTCTCCGCTAACTTGTAGTACACGTATGTGTGTGTATTTTACAGTTCAAATGTCTCCGCTAACTTGTAGTACACGTGTGTGTGTGTGTATTTTACAGTTCAAATGTCTCCGCTAACTTGTAGTACACGTGTGTGTGTGTGTATTTTACAGTTCAAATGTCTCCGCTAACTTGTTGTAACGGCAGCCTAACGGCAGCCGTGTAGCGGGGATCGGACCAAGACGCAGCGTAGTTGGTGCTCAACATATTTAATAATACGAACTGTGAACACTACAACAATACAAAAATAACAAAATGTGGCAAACCGATACAGCCCTATCTGGTGCAGAGAAAATACAAAGACAGGAAACAATCACCCACAAACCCCAACACAAAACAAGCCACCTATATATGATTCCTAATCAGAGACAACACAAAACACCTGCCTCTGATTGAGAACCATATTAGGCCAAACATAGAAACAGACAAACTAGACACACAACATAGAATGCCCACCCAGCTCACGTCCTGACCAACACTAAAACAAGCAAAACACACAAGAACTATGGTCAGAACGTGACACTTGTAGTACACGTGTGTGTGTGTATTTTACAGTTCAAATTCCAAAGTTTTTTATCTTGATGTGGGGTAAATGTGAGCTAAATCTATAACTATAGTTAAAAAATGCTTGTTTGCTTTCCACTTGATGGGTTTTAGGAGAAAACGCTGTGATGCTTGGAAGCGTTTTGGCTTCTTCTCTTCTTCGCACTGTCTCTGTGCACAACCACAAGATCCCAGTTTGATCATTCACCTGAGTGTTGGCACTGTCTCTGTGCACAACCACAAGATCCCAGTTTGATCAATCGCCTGAGTGTTGGCACTGTCTCTGTGTAAAACCACAAGATCCCAGTTTGATCAATCGCCTAAAATCGCTCCACTCAAAAGAGAGATTTAAGACCACTTTCATCATGAAAGGCCCTTATAAGATGAGCAGAATATACCTGCATCGAAGGTTTTCCTTTTGCTGAGCATGCTGTACAAAACTGGGACAATTTGCACGATGATACACACAAACTCACCATCGTGTGCAAGAAAAATAGATAAGTCTGCTCCAAACTTGTCTGATTTCCACTCCCTGGCTTTCATGTGATTTCAAGTTGGAGTGAAAATATCCTAACTTGCTCTTCCCCCATGAAATCCATGGCAGTCTTGTAATAAAAAGCGTTGCACTTTGAATCATTCAGTCTAATAAATTCCTTCTGAAAGAGATGGCCTCTGTCATCTTCATTTAGGGCCCATTCTCCACCATGGGGCCGGATGCGTGAGCGACTGGGGTCAGACACTGTAATTTGTGCCTAGTGAAAGAAAAACAATGACAACCTAGTGGCTAGGTGAAAACAGTGTACAAGGGCGTTGGCCTCACTTTGAAACTGGTAGAAATGACAAAGCCAGCAGGTAAAGCCATTACTGTGAGAAGAGTCATTATGGTAAGCCTGAGCAACATGGTCCAGACTACACACCCTCTTCATTCAGTTACATTTGAGTCATTTAGCAGCCGCTCTTATACAGACCAACTTACAGGACCAATTAGGGTTAAGTGCCTTGCTCAAGGGCGCATCAACAGATTTTTTTAACCTAGTTGGCTCGTTGATTTGAACCAGCAACCTTTCGGTTACTGACCCAACACTAACCACTTGGCTCCCTGCCACCATTCCTTTCCTACCCTCTCTCCTCTTTCTTTTCCTCTCTCCTTCTTTATTTATGCATCTTACTCCTCTCATCCCCTCCTGTGCCATTATTCTCCATGCGACTGCTCAGGCTGTTTGGGGGCCTGTGTTGTTCATTTCCCTCCACTGTTCAGCAGTGCAGTGCAGTGTGACTTTAGAGGCCTCCCTCCCTCCCTTCCTTCACTGTAATGGAATGCATATTTCCTTTGGTGTGAAAGTGGGTACTAATGAATAGCTCAACCTGGGTCCTGTCCTGTCCTCCAGTCTGCTGTCTTTCATTGAATGCTCTTTGTTGATTAGACATAATTGAGGCGACTCAGAGAGACACAAGGCCAGCTCTCAGTACCTTCCTCCAGCGCAGTCGACACAGATGAAAAAGCCCATCTAGGCGCCTAATGTGGGGGGTCAGCGCAATATCAGATCCCAAGCTTTCTTGTATCTGGTAGCCGACACTTTCAAATGTTAATGGGGGGGGGGGGGGGGGGGGGGGGGGCGACGACGACGACAAAGACGAAATGGGTCTGAAAATGCTAATTTTCCCTAATTCATGTAAATAGGTTTTCTAATAGAGGAATTAAGCATTTTAAATATGGAATTTGAGGCAATCAGTCCTTTCATTTGGTGGAGCGGCACAGGTGTAGTGGATTGAAATTCATCTTTCACACGGGGCTGGCTCATTTGTCACTTGGCTGGGACCAGGCAGGGATGACAGAGAGACGGGGACTCAGAGTGGGCTGTGTGTGAGCAGGCAGGGATGACAGAGAGACGGGGACTCAGAGTGGGCTGTGTGTGAGCAGGCAGGGATGACAGAGAGACGGGGACTCAGAGTGGGCTGTGTGTGAGCAGGCAGGGATGACAGAGAGACGGGGACTCAGAGTGGGCTGTGTGTGAGCAGGCAGGGACAACAGAGAGACGGGGACTCAGAGGGGGCTGTGTGTGAGCAGGCAGGGATGACAGAGAGACGGGGACTCAGAGTGGGCTGTGTGTGAGCAGGCAGGGATGACAGAGAGACGGGGACTCAGAGTGGGCTGTGTGTGAGCAGGCAGGGATGACAGAGAGACGAGGACTCAGAGTGGGCTGTGTGTGAGCAGGCAGGGACGACAGAGAGACGGGGACTCAGAGTGGGCTGTGTGTGAGCAGGCAGAGACGACAGAGAGACGGGGACTCAGAGTGGGCTGTGTGTGAGCAGGCAGGGACGACAGAGAGACGGGGACTCAGAGTGGGCTGTGTGTGAGCAGGCAGGGATGACAGAGAGACGGGGACTCAGAGTGGGCTGTGTGTGAGCAGGCAGGGACAACAGAGAGACGGGGACTCAGAGGGGGCTGTGTGTGAGCAGGCAGGGATGACAGAGAGACGGGGACTCAGAGTGGGCTGTGTGTGAGCAGGCAGGGATGACAGAGAGACGGGGACTCAGTGGGCTGTGTGTGAGCAGGCAGGGATGACAGAGAGACGAGGACTCAGAGTGGGCTGTGTGTGAGCAGGCAGGGACGACAGAGAGACGGGGACTCAGAGTGGGCTGTGTGTGAGCAGGCAGGGACGACAGAGAGACGGGGACTCAGAGTGGGCTGTGTGTGAGCAGGCAGGGACGACAGAGAGACGGGGAGCCTCTGGATAACCTCTCATTGTAAGTAAGGTATGTATAGAAATGTATGAATAAGAATATTAACCAGAATTTTCTCAAAACTACTTATCTTCAATAAATGTTATGTCCATGATGCTGATGTCATGCAGGTGTCAGGCTTTAGGTTAAATAGATAGAATGCCCATGGACAGTCATAGGCCAGACCTAACATTGTGTTGGTAACACTGGTCTTCACTCATGTTCCAGAGGAATGGACATTATCTCCTGTTGAAATGTCCACTCAAGACAATAACAAATATTCCACACATTAAAGGAATGATTCATTCATATAACTACTGTAAATAACGTAACACCACAGTATAGCTCATTGCGTTGTGATGGGACTGGAATGGAGAAGAGGGCACACAGACAAACACTCACTATCACCCATAGATGCCACAGAGACTAACAAGGGGAATGGTCTGGGAATAGAATCCTCCTGACTTATTACTCTGATCATCTCAAACAGAGAACAGAGCACGAGGTTATGTTCCACCATGTAGTAACACGGTGTAGCAACAAGGCCAGAGAGCGACAGACACAGCACAGACATGGCATAGGGGGTATGAATAAAATGTGGGAGAATGACTTATTAGTCAATATGAGGTAGACACTGTGGCTTTCAGGGCACAGCGAGAGAGAGGGGGGGGGGGTGGACGTGGACGTGGGACAGGAACGGGGGGGGGGGGGGGGGGGGGCAACCCTCACTAATGATCGAACCAAGAAAAACCTTGTTTAAAAGGACAAATCAGATCACATGATTTCCAACCCATTAGGCGCTACTCACCGGGAATGATAATAATGATAAAAGACGGTTAGGCCTCTGGACTTCTGATAGAAAACAGTGTTGTCTTGGGAGAAAAGCTTTTCCTGGAGGAGAATCAAAGAGCAGTTCATTTTCACTCTGACCTTCAGGGCTCCAGGCAGCCAGACAAGGGCACAAACAGATTGAGAATTAATTGGTGCAATTAACATTTTGTGATTATAAGGGCTCCAGATCAATACGCTATGCAAATAGCAGTATTGATGTGCTGCAGAAACCTTGTTAATTGTGTTAGGCGAACAAACAAGCCCCTGTGTTACTATTCCATAATGGAACAGGAGGCACGGACGGGCTCAAACTGCTGACCACTTTAGATGCATGAGGACGTACAGCACTCTACACTTCTCTCCCCACACCCTCCATTCCACCCCCAACCCTCCACTCCTCTCCACCCCTCCATTCCACCCCCAACCCTCCACTCCTCTCCACCCCTCCATTCCACCCCCAACCCTCCATTCCTCTCCACCCCTCCATTCCACCCCCAACCCTCCATTCCTCTCCACCCCTTCATTCCACCCCCAACCCTCCACTCCTCTCCACCCCTCCATTCCACCCCCAACCCTCCATTCCTCTCCACCCCTTCATTCCACCCCCAACCCTCCACTCCTCTCCACCCCTCCATTCCACCCCCAACCCTCCACTCCTCTCCACCCCTCCATTCCACCCCCAACCCTCCACTCCTCTCCACCCCTCCATTCCACCCCCAACCCTCCATTCCTCTCCACCCCTCCATTCCACCCCCAACCCTCCATTCCTCTCCACCCCTTCATTCCACCCCCAACCCTCCACTCCTCTCCACCCCTCCATTCCACCCCCAACCCTCCATTCCTCTCCACCCCTTCATTCCACCCCCAACCCTCCACTCCTCTCCACCCCTCCATTCCACCCCCAACCCTCCACTCCTCTCCACCCCTCCATTCCACCCCCAACCCTCCACTCCTCTCCACCCCTCCATTCCACCCCCAACCCTCCATTCCTCTCCACCCCTCCATTCCACCCCCAACCCTCCACTCCTCTCCACCCCTCCATTCCACCCCCAACCCTCCATTCCTCTCCACCCCTTCATTCCACCCCCAACCATCCACTCCTCTCCACCCCTCCATTCCATCCCCAACCCTCCACTCCTCTCCACCCCTCCATTCCACCCCCAACCCTCCACTCCTCTCCACCCCTCCATTCCACCCCCAACCCTCCATTCCTCTCCACCCCTCCATTCCACCCCCAACCCTCCATTCCTCTCCACCCCTTCATTCCACCCCCAACCCTCCACTCCTCTCCACCCCTCCATTCCACCCCCAACCCTCCACTCCTCTCCACCCCTCCATTCCACCCCAACCCTCCATTCCTCTCCACCCCTTCATTCCACCCCCAACCCTCCACTCCTCTCCACCCCTCCATTCCACCCCCAACCCTCCACTCCTCTCCACCCCTCCATTCCACCCCCAACCCTCCACTACTCTCCACCCCTCCATTCCACCCCCAACCCTCCATTCCTCTCCACCCCTCCATTCCACCCCCAACCCTCCACTCCTCTCCACCCCTCCATTCCACCCCCAACCCTCCATTCCTCTCCACCCCTTCATTCCACCCCCAACCCTCCATTCCTCTCCACCCCTCCATTCCATCCCCAACCCACCACTCTTCTCCCTCCCTCCATTCCACCCCCAACCCTCCATTCCTCTCCACCCCTTCATTCCACCCCCAACCCTCCATTCCTCTCCACCCCTCCATTCCACCCCCAACCCTCCACTCCTCTCCACCCCTCCATTCCACCCCCAACCCTCCACTCCTCTCCACCCCTCCATTCCACTCCCAACCCTCCACTCCTCTCCACCCCTCCATTCCACCCCCAACCCACCACTCTTCTCCACCCCTCCATTCCACCCCCAACCCACCACTCTTCTCCACCCCTCCATTCCACCCCCAACCCACCACTCTTCTCCATCCCTCCATTCCACCCCCAACCCACCACTCTTCTCCACCCCTCCATTCCACCCCCAACCCACCACTCTTCTCTCCCCACACCCTCCATTCCACCCCAACACACCACTCTTCTCCATCCCTCCATTCCACCCCCAACCCACCACTCTTCTCCACCCCTCCATTCCACCCCCAACCCACCACTCTTCTCACCCCTCCATTCCACCCCCAACCCACCACTCTTCTCCACCCCTCCATTCCACCCCCAACCCACCACTCTTCTCCACCCCTCCATTCCACCCCCAACCCACCACTCTTCTCTCCCCACACCCTCCATTCCACCCCCAACCCACCACTCTTCTCCATCCATCCATTCCACCCCCAACCCACCACTCTTCTCCGCCCCTCCATTCCACCCCCAACCCTCCACTCCCCTCCACTCCTCCATTCCACCCCCAACCCACCACTCTTCTCCACCCCTCCATTCCACCCCCAACCCACCACTCTTCTCCCTCCCTCCATTCCACCCACCACTCTTCTCCCTCCCTCCATTCCACCCCAACCCACCCCTCTTCTCCCTCCCTCCATTCCACCCCCAACCCACCACTCTTCTCCGCCCCTCAATTTCACCCCCAACCCTCCACTCCCCTCCACACTTCCATTCCACCCCCAACCCACCACTCTTCTCCCTCCCTCCATTCCACCCCCAACCCACCACTCTTCTCCCTCCCTCCATTCCATCCCCAACCCACCCCTCTTCTCCCTCCCTCCCTCCATTCCACCCCCAACCCATCACTCTTCTCCACCCCTCCATTCCACCCCCAACCCACCACTCTTCTCCATCCCTCCATTCCACCCCCAACCCACCACTCTTCTCCCTTCCTCCATTCCACCCCCAACCCACCACTCTTCTCCCTCCCTCCATTCCACCCCCAACCCACCACTCTTCTCCCTCCCTCCATTCCACCCCCAACCCACCACTCTTCTCCCTCCCTCCATTCCACCCCCAACCCACCACTCTTCTCCCTCCCTCCATTCCACCCCCAACCCACCACTCTTCTCCACCCCTCCATTCCACCCCCAACCCACCACTCTTCTCCACCCCTCCATTCCACCCCCAAATCACCACTCTTCTCCACCCCTCCATTCCACCCCCAACCCACCACTCTTCTCCATCCCTCCATTCCACCCCCAACCCACCACTCTTCTCCGCCCCTCCATTCCACCCCCAACCCACCACTCTTCTCCACCCTTCCATTCCACCCCCAACCCACCACTCTTCTCCGCCTCTCCATTCCACCCCCAAACCACCACTCTTCTCCACCCCTCCATTCCAACCCCAACTCACCACTTCTCCATCCCTCCATTCCACCCTCAACCCACCACTCTTCTCCACCCCTCCATTCCACTCCCAACCCACCACTCTTCTCCCTCCCTCCATTCCACCCCCAACCCACCACTCTTCTCCGCCCCTCCATTCCACCCTCAACCCACCACTCTTCTCCACCCCTCCATTCCACTCCCAACCCACCACTCTTCTCCCTCCCTCCATTCCACCCCCAACCCACCACTCTTCTCCACCCCTCCATTCCACCCCCAACCCACCACTCTTCTCCCTCCCTCCATTCCACCCCCAACCCACCACTCTTCTCCACCCCTCCATTCCACCCCCAACCCTCCACTCTTCTCCACCCCTCCATTCCACCCCCAACCCACCACTCCTCTCCACTCCTTTCAAGATGCTTAAGGAAAGTTTCAGAGTTTGATAGTCTTGTTTGCTTTTAAGTTGGCCATTTGGTGGGCCTTTGAAGAGGCCCTGCTTGAAGAGAAGAGTGTGGATGCCGCTGCTTCTCTGTTGCTGTGATCTCTCCAGTAGCCTGCTCTCATTTCAGGTTGTGGCAGATTACACAAATGGCCCTCTCCCTCGATTCTTTGACTGTTTGTTTCAGTACAGGGGAGCAGGGATGGTCATGCGAAACACAATTGAAACGCTCAACGCAGACAGCCATTCTAATGAATTAGTTTCAGCTTTATTGCTATGGACTGGATTTTCCACTCTCGTTATTAAACCGCGTTGAAAATGCACTTTCATTTCAGATAAGTACCAGTAATCCTGTTTGCGGTGCGCAGTAGATGAAGTTAAATATAATTTAAGCAGAAACGGAAACTGGTGGAACAATGTAATCACTGAAAGTGAGATTGAAGTGATGCTATTATTATTATCATTATTATTATTTTCATTATTAGAGCTTCCTGCAGTGTAGAGAGCAGGGATGGTGATGGCAGGTAGCATCGGTGAGGGGAAGAGAAAACCCACTCTACCCAATAGCTATCAGAGAGATCCAATAAATCATAGCTCACTCAGCACCAGGCTTTTTCATATTGCCCATCTCACTGTTTGTCCCTGTGACAATGGCTTGCAAATTACATTCTAGGGCTTACTGCCCGCAACCTACTGGAAATCCACACATCCACAAAGAGCTGTGCACATTCCAGAAAGTAAAGTACCATAGTAAAGCGCTACTGTTAATTACATTGGGTTAATAAGACGAGGGAGCAGTTAGCATGGCCTTAGCGGTACAGTGTAGCCGTAGCATTAACCATGGCCGTGGTGTAATGCTCGGTTTTGTCTTCTACCCACATAGGAGTGCTGCCCACATTTGCTAAGGACTCTGGGAACAAAAAGAGAACTCCCTGGTGACAGTATGGCAGAGTCGTGATAAAAAGGTGGAAATATTAATCCTGCACTGCTTTATTTTAGTCACGGCATTTAACAAATAGGAATTATGAATATTAAAAGAGCTTTACAGAGCAGTGTTGAATAATGTAACACTCTGCCCCATTCATTAGGATGGAAAATGAGGTTCTCAACACAAAGATTACAGGTAATGTCATAAAATGGAACAATTGACATGTTATTAGCCATTTGTTAGCATGCTAATTGCCCTTAATTCTTTTAATTTCTGGGCCGTGCTCATTGAAAGCATTAGCATTAATCCCCTGGTGATGAAGTTAGTGTTAGGAATGGGAAGCACTCGAAGCAAGTACAGGAGGGAAGAGAGTGGACACGACATTTCACACCCATGTTTATTAGACCATGCAGCTAGTCTTACTATTGATGTACTATGTGTTTTTTCATAACAGATATGTAGATATATGTTCATGCGTTTCCTATACAGGTGAATATGCCTCCTATGCAGTCCTTTTCTCTGTGGCATAATTGATCTAGATACTGTATCTAGCAAGTACATTGGACACAAAAGTAGCCTAATACAGGACCAACTTATACATAGGCCTATCATCTGCATGACAAATAGAAAATTCTTGCCCATAGTACTTTCCTCCTTATCTATTTGACAGCAAAGATCCAAAAATGGCATAACAAATGGGATCATTTGAAAGTAATGGGATCATTTGAAATATGTGCCCGGTATCTTTGGTCATGATTGGACGCAGAACCCCCCTATAATAGAGTCGAGTGTTTCACACCCCTGTGGTGCATCCAAAATGGCATCTTATTCCCTATTCAGTGCACTACTTTTGGTCAGGGCCCTAGGGCTTGACCATATGGGCCCAGGTCAAAAATAGTGCACTATATAGGCAGTGGTGGAACTAGAGTTTTCTACATGGGGTGACCAGGGGGTGGCCAGGGCTACTTCAGGGGGTTCATAGACCATGACAGAAAATGTGTGTGTAACCCTAACCTGGCATCTAAGGAGCATGAATTAATCCTATGATTGCTGATTAGAGGTAGAAGTGATCATTCACTTAACCCAGAGTTCTTCAATGTGGCACACACACACACACACACACACACACACACACACACACACACACACACACACACACACACACACACACACACACACACACACACACACACACACACACACACACACACACACACACACACACACACACACACACACTGTACTCACACTGTACTCACACTGTACTCACATACTGGAGAGACTTGGGTCACTCTGTTTTCATGAATATATAATCTGGATCTATGTGTTGAACATCCAACATATTTTCAGAAAATAAAGATCAAGTACCAAGGAGATTAGCTAGCATTTGTGTGTTACATAAATTGCATATTTTTTTTTCAAAAAAACACACTGCAATTTGACATACCAGGTATCAAGCGAAAATGGACTTGAAAAATAGAAATCATTTTGGTGGCCATCAATATTACAAACTTGCAGTATCATATTTATGCTCATATATATTATGTTAACTAATAGCAAAGAAAAGTTTTGGAATTGGCTCAATCAAGACCAAATTAAATCTTTGTGACATGATACCCTTTGGATTTATCATTTTAGAATGTCAGTGTACTAGCTAGTACATAGTGCAGGTTGTAATCATGATAATCATCATAATTCTGCGGTTCTGGTGAGAACTGGCAAAATGTTTCACAAACTCATCCATGTTGAGGGAGTGTGCCCTCCTTAACTCCGTAAGTTAGGAACCAATATACACAGGCAGTTAGGAAAGCTAAGGCTAGCTTTTTCAAACAGAAATTTGCATCCTGTAGTACAAACTCAAAAAAGTTCTGGGACACTGTAAAGTCCATAGAGAATAAGAGCACCTCCTTCCTCCCAGCTGCCTACTGCACTGAGGCTGGGAAACACTGTCTCGACCGATAAATCCACAATAATTGAGAAATACAATAAGCATTTTTTTACGGCTGGCCATGCTTTCCACCTGGCTACCCCTACCCCCGTCAACAGCCCTGCGCTCCCCACAGCAACTCGCCCAAACCTCCCCCACTTCTCCTTCACCCAAATCCAGATAGCTGATGTTCTGAAAGCGCTGCAAAGTTTGGACCCCTACAAATCAGCCGGGCTAGACAATCTGGACCCTCTCTTTCTAAAATGATCTGCCAAAATTATTGCAACCCCTATTACTAGCCTGTTAAACCTCTCTTTCGTATCGTCTGAGATTCCCATAGATTGGAAAGCTGCCGCGGTCATCCCCCTCTTCAAAGGGGGAGACACTCTAGACTCAAACTGCTACAGACCTATATCTATTCTACCCTGCCTTTCTAAGGTCTTTGAAAGCGAAGTTAACAAACAGATTACCGACCATTTCGAATCTCACCGTACCTTCCCCGCTATGCAATCTGGTTTCAGAGCTGGTCATGGGTGCACCTCAGCCACGCTCAAGGTCCTAAACGATATCATAACCGCCATCGATAAGAGACATTACTGTGCAGCCGTATTCATCGACCTGGCTAAGGCTTTCGACTCCGTCAATCACAACAACAACTCAACAGCCTTGGTTTCTCCAATGATTGCCTCACTTGGTTCACCAACTACTTCTCCGATAGAGTTCAGTATTCAAATCGGAGGGCCTGTTGTCCGGACCTCTGGCAGTCTCTATGGGGGTTCCACAGGGTTCAATTCTCGGGCCGACTCTCTTCTCTGTATACATCAATGATGTCGCACTCGCTGCTGGTGATTCTTTGATCCACCTCTACGCAGACGACATCATTCTGTATACCTCTGGCCCTTCGTTGGACACTGTGGTAACTAACCTCCAGATGAGCTTCAATGTCATACAACACTCCTTCCGTGGCCTCCAACTGCTCTTAAATGCAAGTAAAACTAAATGCATGCTCTTCAACCGATCGCTGCCTGCACCTGCCGGCCCGTCCAGCATCACTACTCTGGACGGTTCTGACTTAGAATATGTGGACAACTACAAATAGCTAGGTGTCTGGTTAGACTGTAAACTCTCCTTCCAGACTCACATTAAACATCTACAATCCAAAATTAAATCTAGAATCGGCTTCCTATTTCGCAACAAAGCCTCCTTCACTCATGCTGCCAAACATAACCTCGTAAAACTGACCATCCTACCGATCCTTGACTTCGGTGATGTCATTTACAAAATAGCCTCCAACACTCTACTCAACAAATTGGATGCAGTCTATCACAGTGCCATCCGTTTTGTCACCAAAGCCCCATATACTACCCACCACTGCGACATGTATGATCTCGTTTGCTAGCCCTCGCTTTATACTCGTCGCCAAACCCACTGGCTCCAGGTCATCTACAAGTCTCTGCTAGGTAAAGACCCGCCTTATCTCAGCTCACTGGTCACCATAGCAGAACCCACCCGTAGCACGCGCTCCAGCAGGTATATCTCACTGGTCACCTCCAAAGCCAATTCTTCCTTTTGCCGCCTCTCCTTCCAGTTCTCTGCTGCCAATGACTGGAGCGAACTGCAAAACTCTCTGAAGCTGGAGACTCTTACGTCCCTCACTAGCTTTAAGCACCAGCTGTCAGAGCAGCTCACAGATCACTGCACCTGTACATAGCTCATCTGTAAATAGCCCTTCCAATCTACCTCATCCCCATACTGTATTTATTTATTTATCTTGCTCCTTTGCACCCCAGTATCTCAACTTGCACCTTCATCTTCTGCACATCCTACCATTCCAGTGTTTAATTGCTATATTGTAATTACTTTCCCAACATGGTCTATTTATTGCCTTACCTCTATTATCCTACCTCATTTGCACATGCTGTATATATATTTGTCTACTGTATTATTGATTGTATGTTTGTTTATTCCATGTGTAACTCTGTGTTGTTGTATGTGTCAAACTGCTTTGCTTTATCTTGGCCAGGTCGCAGTTGCAAATGAGAACTTGTTCTCAAATAACCTACCTGGTTAAATAAAGGTGAAATAAAATAAAATAAAATAAATTCCGAGGTGACTTACCTGTCATCAACCATTGTTGTCCTAAGGTGGGTTTTAATCAGTTTTAAGCTGAGAAGCTTCTCTCGCAAGAAGCACTGCTGACTGGTGTAACAACAGAAATCTTACAAAGTCAAAATAGCTCATGAAAGACCACTTTATAAGGTTCTAGAAACACAACAAAGCCAAGGAGAGTAGACGGTCTGTCCCTTCCACTTTTCTCTCTCCTATCAAGAAGCCGCTTGATTTGATGAACCTCATGTTTGAGGTCCTCTGAATCTTACTCAAAGGTCTGAGCAAAGGCAAAGGAGGCTCCTCATTTAAGAATGTTGTACTCTTTGGGTTGAGAGACTGGACCCCTTGCATTATCTCGCAATTCTTCTTTGAAAAATGCGTCTGCAGCTCAGGTGTGAGACTGTCATGCACCTGATAAAAGATTGCTCTTTGGAAGCTCTCACCATCACTTAGTTCACTATTTTTCTGTCCTACAGTGCTCATCATCAATGAGTTGTGAAATCTAAAGCTTGTTTTGGCTGTCTTTTGCACACTGTTTGTACATTTATTTTACAGTGCTCTTCAATCTCTTCAACCTCTTTCCATAGTTCTCCAAAGTAACCCTCACTTTTGTAGTCCTGTAATGTGTCTGTAAGGGCACCTACTAGATCCACAGCCCTTGCTAGGTCAAGAGAGCTTTATTGGAGCATGTCAGAATGACATTTGGCATCACCAAGCACTTAACAAAAGGTAACCAAAAGCCCTATGAAATGTAAATCTATCTGAGAAAGAAGGCCCCTTGCCTCCACTGATCTATCACCACTATTTTCAAGTGTGACATACTGTAGCACTCTCAGAACTGATGGAAGCCTGTCCCTGAGATTACGGCATGCCATGTATCTGCATGCCCACCTTACATCTGTAAGTCTCTGTAGTTCCCTGGACTGCTGCTGTGGATACATCTCTTTCTGATCTCTAAACCACTTGAACGTATGAGGCAGATAAACCAGATGAACGTATGAGGCAGATAAAAAGTTAGAAAGCTTCTGCAGGAGACCAAAACAGTTAGCTGCCTCAGGCACTGATTTTACAGCGTCGACAAGAACCAAATTCAAACAATGTTTATTACAGTGCACATAAAATGAAAATCGTGCACTGTTTTTAATCCATGCAGACACACCAGAATGCTTTCCGCTCATGATGGATGCACCGTCATAGCCTTGCCCCACAAGATTATTTCTGTAGTCCAGACCATGTTTTTCAAGGCAATCAATGATCATTTTTGTGAGCCCTGCTGCATCTAAGCTTTCAGCTGACTGAAAGTGTAAAAAGCTTTCGTGGATGGCCCCGTTGTAATAGTACCTCACAACTAAAGACATTTGTTTTTTTTTCTTTAAATCTTTGGTTTCATCTGCAATTACACTAAAAGCTTGACCTTCTTTTACTTCTCTTATTATTTCACTTTGTACCATCTCAGCTCAGCCCTCAAGAACTTCCTTCTGGATTTGGTGGATCGTGTACTCATCCTTTTCTTTATAAGAGGGTCATGCTTTGCTAATTCTTCTAAGATTGTCAAAAAATTACCCTTGTTGTGAGAGTCATCAGACTCTCGATGGCCTCTCCGCGCTATATTTTGTGTGGCAGTTACTAGGAGCACATCTGCAATTGTTTTAATGTAATGTTCCTCCACTTTCTTTTCCCGGTCCTCATTTATGACATCTAACATCGATGACTTGCTGTCAGCCCTTTTATGCTGATTCCAAGCATACATAGCATTTATATGATGCTCTACCTTCGAATGGAGCTTAAACCCAAAATCTTTAAACAGCACCTTTTTCCAGTTACAAAAACCTGACTGTGATGTGAAGGCAGATTCAGGTGTATTGAGCAGAGAAAAATGCCTACAGGCGAAACAATAAGTACAATTTTGACTTACAGAATATTCACGCCATGAATTGTCCTTATACCAGGAGCTGTTGAAAACCTTTTCCTAGTACCATGATGAGTTCTGGGAAATGTTTTCATACACGGCTGTAAAGGACCCTCTTCTCTGGATCTGGAAATGTCTGAAATACACGTTAAATAATGTGTCATATCTCTATGGAAATGTAGAATTAAGGGATCCACAAGATTAGATACTAACAGCTGCTAACTAAAATGTGTAGTTTAAAGTATAGGCCTGGCCTACCATTGGGTCCTTTTGGAACAGCATATCTGGTGCTTGATGCAGTTGGGAGGGTCTCGATGACATCTCCTGTCAGCTCTGGCTCACTGTCTTGCTCAGAGCCAGAGGTCTCTGTGTCATCCCTATTACATTAAAATAACACAAGAACCATTAGTGTATAATCACAATAAAAATGCCACAGCCATTAAAACAAGAACATACATGAATCAACATCCAACATTTTAAAGTGAGGCTTAATCTGTCAAAATCATCTATTACAAGATGAAGCTTAAATTCTTAAACTTAAATTCTGAACTGGGCATGTTACTCACTGCCTGGTAGATGCTCTGACCTGGTGGTGGTAGACTGGGTCCTTGTGAAGTCTGAACACACTGACTGACTAGCCTCAGGTAGGGAGCTGCTCCGGGGTCCGGTGGTGATGCAAGGGCTGGGGTCTGTTTGCACCTGATCTGCCTGTTTATGCTTCTTTAAAAAGAAGTCTGATATCTCTCCCTTTCTTTTCATGTTTAATTGACCCTATGCAAAAATAAGACAGTCTATGGTTACATCTAGGCATCCAATTACCCACATTTTAGTCCAATCTCAATCTTAATTACAAATCCCCATTATCATAACTGTACCTTAAAATCAGCTACCAGCCTAAGTTACTATTTAAGTAACTTAAGTTACTATTTAGCCTTACGCTGCAGTAAGTAACTTAGCTAGCAATAAACTCTTACACCTTTACGATAGCAAACAGGCTATCTTCATATTGTGGTAATCTTTTGAGTAACGTTAACAGATTGATAATAACAACTGTTCGTTTATGGGTTCAAGTACGAAAATACTGAGTTAATGGATTTCAAATTGCTGAATGTTAACTTGCTGAACACTGTCAGCTGTAGCCTACTAGTTACCCCACATTAGCTAAACATTCGTATACTGTAATTTACGACACTGCACTGTATATGCGTGTATTACTAGCACAGATGTAAACATAATGTTGGCTACATTGGGAACCGATCTCTCTTATCTGATTAACTGTCTGTTCATGGAGCCAAGGGTCTAACGTTAACAAACACAGCGAATCAATTTTTGTAAAAGTTGTTCAGGAAACCTAAACCCGATGCTAAACCTTAAAACTTACTTCAAATATGATGCTTTCGCCAATTGTGAAAAGAGCTCGTGGAGCTGTGGAAATATTCTCTCTTCTTCTTCTGTATGCTCTTCTTCTTCTTCTTCTTCTGTATCTCGCAACCAACGTTAATATTCGCTCTTCCTCGATTTGAAAAATGTGCTGCCGAACATCAAATTAAATAATTATTTCAACAAGAGGTGAAATGAGATGTCAATCAGCATCAAACTGCCATTAGCGAATTACATTTTGGGGTGGGACCCGGGGTGGTCAATCAGGTGTCAGGGGTGTCCAGTGCCACCCTGGACACCCCTCTGGCTCCGCCCCTGTATATAGGGAATAGGGTGCCATTTTGGATGCACTCTGAACTCCTGCCAGAGTATGATCCTGTGGTCCCATCGTCATGAAGAATCCATTCACAGAGTAGGGGTCCTCCTGATGAACTTCCCTCCCTACTGGATCAATCCATGGCTGCAGTCAGGAATCCACAAATCACCACTCAATATCAGCAAACACATGGGGATGCAGACCAATCCACATGTAAACAGCAGTGTTGGGCGGCAACATGGACTGTGGGGTTAAAGTATTTAAACTAATGTTGATCGAAACTGGCTAGACAAGAATACAAGCATCCTGCGTCATATGATGGTAATGATGATGATAAGGATATTACAGTAATGATGGACAAAAAGTAATTATATAGTAACAACAGCTGATTGTTGAAATTGCTACTAATAATAGTACTATTATCACTACCACTACTATCACTGATTATATATATATATGACCAATGAGAGTAAAAATAGTACCAAGGCTACCAACAACAAACAAGCACTCATGTCCATCTTTTGTCAGACCGTAGAAAGCAGGTGAAAAAATACACAATGGGATTGCCTTTTCAGCCGTGGCTCAAAAAGACCTTGTCAAGATTGATGTCTTCCCTGTAGCTCTTGAAGTCTCTAGTTAATAGTAGGGGAAGACTCTTGAAATTAGAATCCACTTCTTGCTAAAAGCACCAGCCGTGAATTGAGGACATTAGAGAAAAAACAGAAAGGTCCATGTCATTTCTATAGGGTGGTGAGACACCGGGAGAGGAGAATAGCCAATCTGTGCGGTGTAATGGATATGTCAAGAGTTTCTAAATCATAGGTGTCCAGGGCAGAGAGACAAGAAAGCCAAACTTAATGTCATCCTTCAGAGAGAAAGAGAGAAGAGGAGAGGGGGTGGGAGACAAACCAAAACGTTCAAACAGATGCAAGACTGAGAGAAGGTCATGGAGTATAGGGTTTACATTTGGGCTAAAACTTAAATAATATGAACTGTTTATTATTTTCCTGTATGCTGTTACTTACTATTACCTCCCTGGCATATTGGCTTGTGAGCACTATGGAAATGAAGTAACGCTACTTTGCTTAACAATAACACACTGACTTTGAATCCTCTTACTTAAGGTTTGATTGCTTCTTGACGGTGGTTTTAAATGAATTGTGTTGAGGAGTGATAAAGAGCTTATTGTCAGGAATAAAAGCCCAGAGCAGTGAAGAAAAGCTACACATGGAGTGGCCAGACGATACAGGCTATTACGGTGAGGGAATGGTGTCCTTGACTGCCAGGACGGCTTAGAATTTTATTTCATCTTGTTTTGCCGGCTGCTGACAATGATGCGTGACTCTGGCACTGGTGGAAGAGGGCAAACATGAGAGCCATTTTAGATCTCATTTACGTGTGTGTGTGTGTCTGTGTGTCTGTGTGAGCCACGTGTATTAGCAAGCGTGTATGTGTGTGTGGGTGTGTGTGTGTATGAGAGTGTTGTGAGAGTTTGTTTTGAAAGCATTATAAAAGTATATTTTGAGTGAGTGCGGTACTGCTTGCTATTCTCCTTGCATTGAGTGAGGTGGGTGTGTGGGTGTACTTGCACGTGTGTGTACCACACTCAGACTGACCTCTAGAAGTCTCATGCACCTAAGCCCTAAACTTCATGTAAATGACCACCGTGGAGAACTGAGGGACTCAGTTTGTTGTTTGTCTGCCTTGTAGAGAGGATGGTTGAGTTGTAATGGCTCTCCAGTGGGTTCAGAATGTGGACGTTGTGTTCCTCAGCAGTTTGAGGCCGTCCCTTTGTGCTGTCTCCATGTTAGTTTGGTTGGCTGCTTGATTTGAGGCTAGCACATAGTGCGTTTAGAGGTTATCATTGGTTTTGTCAAGGTGAGTCAGTGCCTTGATTGTTTACAGGCTCAACCCTGGGCAGATCTGGACTGGCTGGAGCCCCAGGGAGAAGCTCACACCAGATATAAACGATTACACCACCATAAACGAAGGCAGAGTTAATTGGTCTTTCAGGAATAAGAAAAAAGGAACCATTCAAGGGGAAAAAAGAAAGTATGTGATGAAAACCTCACAGGTTTGTTAAAGGCAGCATCCCAATTAATTATGCAGAGCTACAAAACAAAAGGGAAGAAAACACCCAGTCTGAATTTGTCTCTGAGTCAAGCATGCCAAAAGCCTTTACTCTTTAAGTAAAGTATATGTCCAATAATTATCTCATGTCATCCTGTATGTTTTCAAGCATACAGGAAATAACGATCCTGCTCCAAAAAAGTGCTTGAAAAATAGCAGGAGTAGGACCTTTTGTTCTGATTGGTTCAGGCACCCCAGACATCCTTTTCTAAGAGATTCTGCCAAAGCCTTTCTTCCTCATAAACACATTGAAGAGCAATCTGTAGGATTAGAGGACATTGCAGAGATGATGTTAGTGCTGAAGAGGTCCACATGACCAGGATCCCCCAGTGTCCTGCTAAAGTCTTCTTAGCTGCAGCCTTAGCCACAGACAGACCCAGGCATCCCAACCAAACCCCCAGCTGCAATCACAGCTCCAGCCCCTCTCCTATGAAGCCTCATCATCATCCACCTCCCCAGCAGCACCACCACCAGCAGCCCCAGTCTAAACCCCAGCCCTGTCCCCAGTCTCCAACCCTCCCTGTCTGCACCCGGCTGGAACTTTATTTAATGAGTGAAGTTTTGTGCTGGATATGTGGGGGTCCCACACCAGGCTGGGAGAAGCAGCAGAAGAAAAGCTTCCATAAAGCATGGGCGAACAAATGGGATTTAACACACAAGAGGCTCCGATGGCCTATTAATTCTGCTTTGGCTTGCTTCCAGAATGAGCCAGCCTCTCTCCTAATACATGGCTAATTTCTTTCAGAGGTATCAGGAGACTTTTTCTTTCCTGGGCAGGATGCATCCGCATAACTTTAATGGATTCATTCAAGGGCTACGGCACGGAGACATTGATTAGACTGCCTCAGAGGCCCTGCTGCTAGTCGCCTGACATAGGCAGCAAATGAAATGTGACCTCCGGTAAACAGGCCTGAACCACCCAGCCCCAGCATAATCCATTAGCTCAGAACCTTTCCCAATCCCATTTCATTAATGAAGTGATTTGAAAAGGGGGCTGCTGCAATTACCAATTTCTGAAACTGAAAATTCTGGAATACTAACAACAAGAGAAAAATTGAACACATAACGAAGGGTAAAAGATAGGTTGTTGAAATCCTTGAAGATGGGGTGGATATTCCAGCATTAAAACAGGATGATCCAGCCTTAAAACACATGCAGATGTGGAAGAACGAATGTGGCGGCTTGAGGAAAATGACCCACTGAAGGACCTTTTTTTGGGCTGGATAACCAAAATATTTGTCAGCAGGAGAAAAGTCAATGTATTCATAATTTGCCAAAGTCAAGCAATGACAGCAGGGGAGAGAGAGTTAATCAATTTGCAGTGAAATGAAAAGCAGAGAGGAAAAATGCTATCCACTTTTGTCTGATGCATTGGGGATTTAACAGTAGGACCATTCTGTCCATGCTACATTTACAGGGTTACAGAACTTAATCAGAATGCTCTTCAGATCTGGTCTTTGAGATTCACATACAGTTCACCCCTGTCCTTTTTAACCGCCATCCTTTTCCTCAGCAGGTTCTGTTGTTTATACTACTGTCTGGGGGGGGCGATTATTTTCCTTGAAAAAAGCTTCACCTTCCTCCTCAATGAAAGACAATCACAGCATCACTGTAGGTGTATATGTATATGTAACGTCACTTATTTTTCTAATATCATTCA
>NC_074699.1:23863420-23873420 GCF_029448725.1 Salvelinus fontinalis
GCGTTATTAACAGCTTCAGAAGTCATGCCTGAAGAAGCGGGCGGGGGGAGGGAACTCTCTCTGCTACAGTACGCCACAGACCTCAGCTAGCAAATTAGGGCCTGTGATAATCTATTCAGGATGAAAAAAAGGGAGCGGGAGATACTTGGCCTGTCAGATCTGTCAGGTAGAAGAAAGGAGAGTTATTTAATGTCTCCTTAGTGGATTTTTTACTTTAAGGGTTTCTTTTCTTGTCTCCTCTGTAAAACTCAGTGCACCACTTCCTCTACAAGGCCCATATTAACCAGCCCAGTACAAAGGCAGTGGGATGACAACAATCGAGGCAAGTTTATAGCTAGGTTCATGCTAAATAAATTTGCTACTTGGTGGCAAGCCATTATACAGTACATGTCACAACCAGTTAACCACATCAAGAGCATCTGAGAAGGATCTTATTAACCCCATAGCTCCCATCCCACCCAGACATCAGGGGCAGTGTATTCACTTCCACCCTGTATACAAGATGTTACTAATCCACAGCTGCCATCTGTCTGAGACACTGAAGCCTGTGGGCTCTAACAGCTCTCAGACCAGCACTCGTGCCTGCCCTCCCCAAAGACCCTGGTCACCTGTCCACACATGCACCATTAACTGAAAGCAGAGCTCCAGTGTGGGTATATTATCAGCATGTCAGAGGATAGGCTCTCAGAATGCATTAGCAGGTGACTGGCAGGCATGCAGGGGGACTAAGGTCACTGCCTCGGCTGCCTCGGGGGACCCAAGGAGGTCATTCATATCATATCACTTCACCCACACTTACTGTGGAGATGGTGCAGACAGTTAGGCTACTATTCCTCCATCACTCCAGCACCAACAGCCCATCCATACGGAAACACTAAGGTGTCTTGACTGGGATGCTAAGCCTGGCCGAGGCCCTATTCTCTCCAACTTAGCAGGCTGGCCCTCTCCCTCTCCCCCAGGTTTGTTGGGGGCCCGACGGTGATGAATGTCTTTTCCGTTGTGCGGAGCCCCCTGTACTGCTACAGCAATGCCAGATGGAATGAAAAACAGATTAAGGAAGCAGGCAGCCGGCGCTGTGAGGATGTTTGGCTGGTGGCTATTGAGTTATCGGCCGTTTTCACACTTAATGAAACAACTTATAGCGCTGCAGCTTACTAAATATCCCCCAGTCGATGGGCAGCGCAACAGAGCTGCCAGGGCTGCGAAGTCGACATTAGATTTTAATTAAAAACAAACAAACAAATTACCAAAAGAAAGTGGAAGGAAATGTAACTCTCCATCCAAGCACGGGGAACTTTGAACTCTTCAGGTCACTTTTTTCCATATCCACAAGGAACTGTGGCACCATCTGAGTTAACATGGTTGAGGAGATGACAGGGTAGCCTACACACCCACATGAAAAAATACTATAGTATTCTATGGTTAAATACTATAGTATTCACTGTAATGTTTTTGCGAACTTTACTCTAGAATCCACTGTAGTTTTGCAGACGTGCCTGTACTATACTGTAGTATTTACAGTTTACTATAGTATAAATACTGTAGTAAGAAAACACGGTAGTATATACTAACTATAGTAATTACATATTCAATCAATCCCTATCCCAGTCTGCTGTGCCCACATGCTTCAAGATGGCCACCATTGTTCCTGTTCCCAAGAAAACCAAAGTAACTGAACTAAATGACTCGTCTCATAGCACTCACTTCTGTCATCATGAAGTGCTTTGAGAGACTAGTCAAAGATCATATCACCTCCACCCTACCTGTCACCCTAGACCCACTTCAATTTGCTTACTGCCCCAATAGGTTCACAGACGAAGCAATCGCCATCACACTGCCCTTAGTCATCTGTACAAGAGGGATACCTATGTAAGAATGCTGTTCATTGACTACATCTCAGCATTCAACACCATAGTACCCTCCAAACTCATCATTAATCTTGAGTCCCTGGGTCTCGACCCCGCCCTGTGCAACTGGGTCCTGGACTTCCTGACGGCTGCCCCCAGGTGGCGAAGGTAGCAAACAACATCTCCACTTCGCTGATCCTCAACACTGGGGCCCCACAAGGGTGCGTTCTCAGCCCCCTCCTGTACTGCCTGTTCACCCATGACTGCGTGGCCATGCACGCCTCCAACTCAATCATCAAGTTTGCAGACGACACAACAGTAGTAGACTTGATTACCAACAACAACGAGACAGCCTACAGGGAGGAGGTGAGGGCCCTCGGAGTGTGGTGTCAGGAAAATAACCTCTTACTCAATGTCAGCAAAAGAAAATAGATGATCGTGGACTTCAGGAAACAGCAGAGGGAGCACCCCCTATCCACATCAACGGGACAGCAGTGGAGAAGGTGGAAAGTTTTAAGTTTCTCGGTGTACACATCACCAACAAACTGAAATGGTCCATGCACACAGACAATGTGGTGAAGAAGGCGCAACAGCACCTCTTCAACCTCAGGAGGCTGAAAAAATGTGGCATGTCACTGAAAACCCTCACTAACTTTTACAGGTGCACAATCGAGAGCATCCTGTTGGGCTGTATCACCACCTGGTAGGGCAACTGCACCGCCCATAACCGCAGGGCTCTCCATAGGGTGGTGCAGTCTGCACAATGCATCACCAGGGGCAAACTACCTGCCCTCCAGGACAACAACAACACCCAACATCACAGTAAGTCAAAAAAGATCATCAAGGACAACAACCACCTGAGCCACTGCCTGTCAGAACAGGTGCAACAAAGCTGGGGCAAGGAGATTGAAAAACAGCTTCTATCTCAAGGCCATCAGATTGTTAAACAGCCATCACTAGCACAGAGAGGCGACTGCCTACCTCATACTTGATATCATTGGCTACTTTAATAAATGGAACACTAGTCACTTTAATAATGCCACTTTAAGAATGTTTACATATCTCACATTACTTATCTCATATGTATATACTGTATACTGTATCCTACACTATCTATTGCATCTTACCCGCTCTGTCACTGCTCATCCATATATTTTATATTTATATATTCTTATCCCATTCCTTTACTAGATTGTGTGTATTAGGTTTTGTTGTGGAATTTGTTAGATATTAAGTTTTGTTGTGGAATTGTTAGCTATTAGCTGTTAGATACTGCTGCACTGTCAGATTGAGAACATTTCGCTACACTCGCAATAACATCTGCTAACCATGTGTATGTGACCAATACAATTTGATTTACTGTAGTATTTTTGTGGACTGTAGTATACTGTAGTATTTACTGTAGTGGTTTTGCAGACATTACTGTAGTGTTTACTGTAGTGTTTTTGTGGACTGTAGTATACTGTAGTATTTACTGTAGTGTTTTTGCAGACATTACTGTAGTGTTTTTGCAGACATTACTGTAGTATTTTTGCAGACATTACTGTAGTGTTTTTGCAGACATTACTGTAGTATTTACTGTAGTGTTTTTGCAGACGTTACTGTAGTGTTTTTGCAGACATTACTGTAGTGTTTTTGCAGACATTACTGTAGTATTTACTGTAGTGTTTTTGCAGACGTTACTGTAGTGTTTTTGCAGACATTACTGTAGTGTTTTTGCAGACATTACTGTAGTGTTTTTGCAGACGTTACTGTAGTGTTTTTGCAGACGTTACTGTAGTGTTTTTGCAGACATTACTGTAGTGTTTTTGCAGACATTACTGTAGTGTTTTTGCAGACGTTACTGTAGTGTTTTTGCAGACGTTACTGTAGTGTTTTTGCAGACATTACTGTAGTGTTTTTGCAGACATTACTGTAGTGTTTTTGCAGACGTTACTGTAGTGTTTTTGCAGACGTTACTGTAGTGTTTTTGCAGACATTACTGTAGTGTTTTTGCAGACATTACTGTAGTATTTACTATAGCCTTTTTGTTTTATTATCTTTGACATAGCAGTTGGGGCTTTGTCCTTGAGAAAACCTACTGGCCAAAATACTCAAAAGCAAATTTTCCATAACCTGTAGGTAGGTAGTATAGAGGTCTGAACAGACAGTTCAGAACTTCTGCTCTTTTTATGACATGTAAGGAACACACTATATGGTCTATACTTGGCATGTAAGTTTCTCACTTATGGGTGGCACAAACTACGATATGGAGGAGGGGACTGGGCAGCGTATAAACACATGTGTACTTCAATATATACTATAGTAATTACTGTAGTATTTTTTAGGACATTACTATAGTAATTACTGTAGTGTTTTTGCAAAAATTACTGTAGTATTTAGTGTAGTGTTTTTGTGGTCTGTAGTATACTGTAGTATTTACCATAGTATTCCACAGTATACTACAACATTCTATAGTAAGTACTACACATGATCGAGGTATACTACAGTGTGTAATATAGTATTCTATAGTATACTACAGTTTACTACAGAATTCTATAGTAAGTACTGTACTATTCTTTAGTAAACTGTAGTATTTTTCATGTGGGGACACACATACAGTACATCAAAAGAACTCATCAAAAGGCAGAACACTGGATATCAGAAGACAGTCAGGAGAAAGAGAATGAGAAGATTAGAGTCAATCAAAGTGAATGCAGCGTCTACATCAACAAACACGTTCCACAAACCCAGCAATTAAGACTATACCACTGTCTCTGATGTATGATTTGATAATCAACCTAATCTCTTTAACCTTCACTGCAGGGCACTTATCATGAGCACATCAGATTGCTTTTGAAAATCATATTGAGATGGGGCAAGAAATCATTTGACTTCCCTTTTGTTCATGCGAATTTCAATGGATCTTTATTTTCAAGGCTACACGTGTCCTTTCAGGTGTAAATGGTTGTGTGAGATGTCCTATCACGGTTGCTGTGTTCTCTGGAGATGCTAGATCTTTAAATAGAACTAGAATCAGCCAGGCAGCTCATTATGCCCCTCTCTGTTTATAATGATGTTACCAGAAATCTATCCATCGCTCCACTTTGTAATTAAACTTCCCCAGAATTGCTGGGTTCAACAGTTTCTCCTCGTACAGGCCAACTCCTTATCGTTGCTTTCATTTTCCCTGTGCCTCCAGCACAGCACATCCAGCTTTGAAGGCTATCCTCTCCTCTCAGGGGGGGAAGAAAGTTTGTTTTAGCAGTATCGGTTTTAAACAGGACCTTTATAGACATTCTGTACTAACACTTATGGACTTTTATCATTGAAATAGATATGTATTATAGGAACAAGAGCATTAACATTTGTGCTCACTCATCACTTTGTGAAAAAAGACAAATGATGTCAGAGTGGAGGCGGTGTAACAGCTGCAGTAGGGGCTGCTGGCCTCCTATCCAGGCAGCCAAACCAATGTAGACCATAGCTTCCCGGGGCCCTTCCTCCTAACAGCCTCCTTCTCCCTCTGGATTCTTGCTCCTCCAACTGCACACATTGCCTGCCTTGTTCCTTTCATTTGAGTTTGACCCCTGCTTTCCTTACTTCCGAGTGGGCTTCATTAAATGCCTCTCTGGCTCTTTCACAGCCCTCTCTCTCCCTCACTAAGTGGGAGAAACGTTACAAAAGGAAAGCTTCCAGTGCACAATCCTCAGTGGAGAGGGTGACCCCAACATTAGGGAGAAAAAGAACCTGAGGATAATAGCAAATGAAGCCAGGGGCCGCATTAATGGGTAGACACTAGCTCGCCAAGTTCTGGGAGCTGCTTAAACTGACAGACGTGTATATTAATACTCAGCACTTTTATTGAGAGTAGAAAGAAATATGAATATTCATCCTCATTTATATTTCAAGGCATTTCCATTCCTGCGGGGGCCGGGCTACGTTTTGACCAATTTCCATCCCCATTACGGAAATGACAGCTCTCACTCCTGGGCCCTGACAGAGGTCTGCCCAATGCACAAGAGGTCCTGTGAGGAGGGAGCTTGCGCCCGTTCCCAGCTGTCCACAAACACTCATTAACAGAGGAAAATATCCAATGGAATCTCTGTGAGAATTTTTAATCACACAAAGGGCCTGCTAATTAGGCAGCTGATGGGGCATGGAGAGCACAAGGACGAATTCTTTAAACAAAGGACTGGAAACTTTAGGAGCCTTAATTACTCGGGCAAAGAGTTCATTCCAGAACTGGAGAGCACATCATTCCACTAATGAGACCAAGTGGCAGCACATATTAGTGAGAAATAATGTGGAAAGTTCAATTATATTGTGCTTTTGGAGCCTTTCCCCCCTTCTGTTGCCTGCTTCTTATGCACACACATGTAAGACAAAGCCCAGGCCAGGGGAGGAAGGAGGCAGTGGGTGAAGGACACGGAATCGCTGGCACCACGACTTCGTTCTTCCCGTGTAGCTTGGCAGGCTTGATCGTCTTAATTGCCCATTAGAATGTTCTCCTGTTTGAAAATGAATATCATTATGGCCCCCGGATTTGGCCTTCGCTGGAGTAAGTCTTATTGCAATTTTGTCATTCAATACCGCGTGTCTAGAATTCTAAACACACAATTGACTACTAATTTGCAGTAACTGGACCCCAGCAAAATTATGAAAGAAGAAGCAGAAACAGACTTAATCACCCTGCCCTCATTACTGAGAGGTACAATTATGTTCTATCTTTTTCCTTTCAACATGAACAAATATCCTTTATTAAAACTAAATACATATACATGGCCCGGTCTCTTGGTTACCAGGAACCATGAAAAACAAATCACCAAACTCCAAGCGGCTGTCATGGATTCAGGCCTCTGGGAAGACATTGCTGATGGAGTCACAGATCAAGGATCAAAGTTCCTCTCCCAGTAAGGCCTTTGCTGGGCCAATACAGTGTTGACGGTTGAAATGATATGGCGATTATACTTACATTAGAAAGAAAGAAAAGAAAATACAAGAACCACAAATGAAAGCTACCATGCCAACCATGCTGCTACTATGGATCTGTTTCCCATGTTTTGTACTGGGCCAGAAGTCATTTGGAGGAAAAAGTGATGCCCATGTTTTTACAGGCCTCAGATGAGGTTATTATCTCAGTGTGTTATGAGAGAAGTTGGTGGGAAACATTAGGCCCGCAACCCAGCTAATAACATTAGTTACAATGTTTAACTCTGCTGAAACCAAGTGTTTCACAACAATGTTGTGGTAAATAATGGAGAATTACAATCAAGTAACGGGCCACTGAAGAGGTAATTATTGCATCTTTCACCTGCGTAAAAGATTGCATTAAAAATCCTAATGCCCCACGTCAGGAGGTGCCTACATACCAATTACAGCATGCAGGAAGCAAATTCCCCGTGAAATAAAACAGCTAATGGGAAATAGAGTGCGGCAGGCAGGCAGGCAGGAGCATTCCTCTCTGCTAGCTTAACTAGCACCAGGGGGAGAGTCAGGCAGGGAGAACTAGTGAGAGACCACAGCTGGACATAACCTACTGTAGCGCGGTGGGGCCTAATGCACCATCTCTAATGAGATGGAGGTAGATGTGTCAGCCCTCAGAGACAACCTGATCACCACACTCATGGTCAGGCTCTTCACTTACATTACATTTCTTTATAATGAAATAGAGACGTAAGCCTACTATATATATATATATTTATGCCAACTTTTTTTCTCACAATTCTTAACCTATCCATTAGGCTCTGTATAAGAGCATTCACAGTGAGTGGTGCAGTGGAAGTCCAATATATTCCATACTTGACTTGTTCTATGTAACATGCAGTATAAAGGCTATTTTTAATATGGTCCTTACGTACAGTAGGCTTGATCATACTAATTGCCTTTATTATCCTTTTACAACATGTGCATCAGACATGAAAATTCCCTAATGTGCATATATTCTAAGGACAAAAACACGTAATATCATAGGGAGCTCGCCAGTTAAACCAATGTATTAAAAAGTTTAAGTTTGAGACCACTGCTTCTACTAAGTACTGCCTCCCTCCTACTGAGAAAAAATAAGCCCTTAGCTGGAAACTATCTGACATTTCGAAGATGAGTCACTAATGTGTATGCTCTTCTGGAGCCCGTTCCACCAGCTCCTTACACTGTCTAGGTTAAACGCATATGAGCTGCGTTCACAGGCCCTCGTTCCAGCTTAAGATACTATATGTTGGGAAATTAGGAAGCTCTTGACCGTGTCCTCCTCTATACCCATCGCCTGCCTCTTCAGACGTCCTAACCCAGGAGAGTAGACTGACCTCAGAGTTAGGGAATCTATCGATTTCCTCCCCGGCTGCTGTCTTCCTCGTTGTGTTTGTTTCTTCTCGCCTATCGCACTCATTTTATTTCCAGGGAACAGGATCAATAGAGACGCGTCTGTACTTGCTTGTTTTCAACTTTATGAAAACACAAAGTTTCACACCCTTAAGCACATCAGCGGATCTGCATCATTTCTCCAGTGGTTCAAATAATTTGGGTTCAAATGATTGACAAGTGTAATTGTGCGTGAGGGCTGCTGTAGAGAGAGACAGGCTGACTCTTCATATGTATATTTGTAGAGCAGTCTTCAGGGCTGTCAGGAACTAGGCAAAATATCTCCACTATATCGACCTTTCTAACTTTCGGTTTTTTAAGAAGCCACTTAAATGTGCATGGAAGACTTTCATAGTTTCTACCTGGAGACTTCTTAACTGTGTCTCTCTGGGACTTAACCTGAATACCAATCCTCCTATATAATACCACAGGATTTGAGTTATGTCCACAATTTAGGATTATTTCTTCATAATTAGGCAGCTTAAAACATTGTTAAATGTCAATTGACTGGCGCTTTATCAAATCTATCCACACAAGGTAGCTAAAAACCCTTATTTTGTCCAAACAATGAAATAGAATCAGTTTAAAAAGACAGTACTGAAATTGCATACATGAATAGAATTTTACCATATGTGATAAAAGCAGGAAAGAGGAAGTTGAAAAAACCTCACTGTATAATTTCACAATAGAGACAGGACTCTGATGACGTTGGTCATCAAGATGTTGATAACAGGTGCGCACCAAAGTTACCTTTCAGACCTGTATATAGCAGTTTTAAAACTTGCAGGTAGGCAAGTATGAGGACAGCATGACTCCCCAATTATGAACTGGTCACTCCTCTGTGAAGCAAGTGGTATAAACAGACACATTATGTCTGTGCTGGTTAACTATAATAAGACAATTTGAGAGCTTGGGACTATAAGGTTCAATCTGCGTTTTTTACTAAATGTAGTTATTGTAATAGCCTTGTTCTGTGCACTGTTCTCTACCTGTATAGTACTCTAAATACCTACAATTCATTTTGTTAAGTTCAAAAGAATACAACAACAAATTAGCTGACACAATTCAAACCAATGTGGGTTCGGAACTTTAAAGTCAATTGTCTCAGAATCATATTTTTTTGCATTAGGAACCTTATAGTCCCAAGCTCTCAAATTGCTAGATACATAACTGCAAGGGCTCAATAGCCACCATACAGTAACATGAAGTCCTGTGTGTTAAAAAGTTTTCTGTTTATGGAGCCTTCATCTTCCCCACCAACTGTTCCCCCATCCCTTGCTGGATACACAATGCCGAGACACCCTTTTCGCCGCAGAGGGTGCTACGCGTTGAATTAAAGGGGCCTGATTGATAAGGAGGTTGAAGGCAAATCTGCTCCCACTAATTGTCTTTCAAATGCCCTCATTAATCAAAGCGGAGCGGGCCGTGTGACGGGCAGCCCTGTCAGCCGCTGTGCTCCAGCTTCTCCTCTGGCCGCTCACCTCCCAGCGTGAGGCCCGCTCCCTTCCCTTCCCCTCCGTCACGCGCCGCCGTCCGAGGAGAACAGGCCGTCCGTCCGCCGCACACCTGCCTTCTGCCAGACAGGATCTGACCGCCCCCTGCCATCGTGACGGCCCCAGAGACCAATTTAGCAGCCACTTAATGATTCATGGCTTCAAGTGGGGGAAATGAGGGCAGCATATGATAACAGGAATAAACACATTTAATTAGCTCCTCGTATACATTATTTATTTATTTACCTGCACCCTGATTCATTTATATATTGTGTGTTTGTGTTGTTTTTTTTGGTATTCACAGCATCTGGTGGGAGCCTT